>NW_028327707.1:0-12500 GCF_031878675.1 Megascapheus bottae | reverse complement strand
TTTAGGGTTATGGTTAGGGTAAGGGTAAGAGTTAGGTTTAGGTTAGGGTTAGGTTTAGGGTTTGGGTTAGTGTAAGGGTAAGGGTTAGGTTTAGGGTTAGGGTTAGGGTTAGGTTTGAGGTTAGGGTTAGGGTTAGGATTAGGGTAAGGTTTAGGGTTAGGGTTAGGGTAAGGGTAAGGGTTAGGGTTAGTGTTAGGTTTATGTTAAGGGTAAGGTTTAGGTTTAGGTTTAGGGTTAGGGTTAGGTGTAGGGTAAGGGTAAGGGTTATTCTTAGGGTTAGGGTTAGGGTTATTTTTAGGGTTAGGTTTAGGGTAAGGGTAAGGTTTAGGGTTAGGTTTAGGGTTAAGGTTAAGGTTAGGGTTATTGTTAGGGTTAGGGTAATGGTTAGGTTTAGGGTTAGGGTAAGGGTTAGGGTTAGGGTTAGGGTTAGAGTTAGGTTTAGGGTTAGGGTTATGGTTAGGGTTAGGGTAAGGGCAAGGGTTAGGGTTAGGTTTAGAGTAAAGTTTAGGTTTAGGTTTAGGTTTAGGCTAAGTGTAAAGGTTAGGTTAGGGGTAAGGTTAGAGTAAGGGTTAGGGTTAGGGTTAGGGTAGGGGAAGGTTTAGGGTTAGGGTTAGGGTAAAGGTTAGGTTTAGGGTTAGGTTTAGGGTAAGGGTAAGGGTTAGGGTTAGGGTTAGGTTTAGGGTTAGGATTAAGGTTAAGGTTAGGGTTAGGGTTAGGGTTATGGTTAGGGTAAGGGTTAGGGTTAGGGTTAGGGTAAGGGTTAGGGTTAGGGTTAGGGTTAGGGTTAGAGTTAGGTTTAGGGTTAGGTTTAGGGTTAGGGTTAGTGTAAGGGTTAGGGTAAGGATAAGAGTTAGGGTTAGGGATAGGGTTATTTTTCGGGTTAGGTTTAGGGTTAGGGTTAGGGTAAGGGTAAGGGTTAGCGTTAGGGTTAGGGTTATGATTAAGGTTAGTGTTAGGGTTAGGGTTAGGGTTAGGGTTAGGGTAAGGTTTAGGGTTAGGGTGATGGTAAGGGTTAGGATTAGGTTTAGGATTAGTGTTAGGGTTAGGTTTGAGGTTAGGTTAGGGTTTGGAGTAGGGTAAGGGTAAGGGTTAGGGTTAGGGTTAGGGTTAGGTTTAGGGTTAGGGTAAGTTTAAGGATTAGGGTTGGGTTAGGGTTAGAGTAAGGGTTAGAGTTAGGGTTAGGGTAAGGACAAGGGTTAGGGTTAGGGTTATGGTTAAAGTTAGGTTTAGGGTTAAGTTTAGTGTAAGGGTAGTGGTTAGGGTTAGGGTTAGGGTTAAGGTTAAGATTAGGTTTAGGGTTAAGGTTAGGGTAAGGGTTAGGGTTAGGGTTAGGGTTAGAGTTACGTTTAGGGTTAGGGTAAGGGTAAGGGTTAGGGTTAGGGTTAGGATTAGGTTAAGGGTTAGGGTTAGGGTTAGGGTAAGGGTAAGTGTTAGCGTTAGGGTTAGGGTAAGTATTAGGGTAAGGGTTAGGGTTAGGATTACGTTTAGGGTATTGGTTAGGGTTAGGGTTAGGGTTATGGTTAGGGTTAGGGTAAGGGTTAGGGTTAGGGTTAGGGTATGGTTTAGGTTTAGGGTTAGGTTTAGGGTAAGGGTTAGGGTTAGGGTTAGGATTAGGTTAAGGGTTAGGGTTAGGGTTAGGGTTAGGTTAAGGGTAAGTGTTACGGTTAGGGTTAGGGTTAGGGTAAGTGTTAGGGTAAGGGTTAGGGTTAGGGTTAGGTTTAGGGTATGGGTTAGGGTTAGGGTTAGGGTTAGGGTAAGTGTTAGTTTTAGTGCTAGTGTTAGGGTTAGGTTTAGGGTTGGGGTTAAGTTTAGGGTTAGGGTTAGGGTAAGGGTAAGGGTTAGGGTTAGGGGTAGGGTGAGGGTAAGTTATAGTGTTGGGGTTATGGTTAGGGTTAGGGTAAGGGTAAGGGTTAGGGTTAGGGTTAGGGTTAGTTTTAGGGTTAGGTGTTAGGGTTAGGGTTAGGTTTAGGGTTAGGGTTAGGGTAAGGGTAAGGGTTAGGGTTAGGGTTAGGGTTAGGGTTAAGGTTAGGGTTAGAATTAGGGTAAGGGTTAGGGTTAGGGTTAGGGTAAGTGTAAGGGTTAGGGTTAGTGGTAGGTTTAGTGTAAGGGTAAGGTTTAGGTTTAGGGTTAGGGTTAGGGTTAAGGTTAGGCCTAAGGTTAAGTTAGTGTTAGGGTTAGGGTTAGGGTAAGGGTTAGGTTTAGGGTTAGGGTAAGGGTTAGGTTTAGGGTTAGGGTTAGAGTTAGAGTTAGGTTTAGAGTTAGGATTAGGGTTAGGTTTAGGGTTAGGGTAAGGGGTAAAGTTAGGCTTAGGGTTAGGGTAAGGGCAAGGGTTAGTTTTAGGGTTAGGGTAAAGTTTCGGTTTAGGGTTAGGTTTAGGCTAAGGGTAAAGATTAGAGTGGGGTTAGGATTAGAGTAAGGGTTAGGGTTAGGGTTAGGGTTAGGGTAAGGCCAAGGTTTAGGGTTAGGGTTAGGGTAATGGTTAGGTTTAGGGTTAGGTTTAGGGTAAGGATAAGGGTTAGGGTTAGGATTAAGGTTAAGTTTAGGGTTAAGGTTAGGGTTAGGGTAAGGGTTAGGGTTAGGGTTAGGGTAACTGTTAGGGTTAGGGTTAGGGTTAGAGTTACGTTTAGGGTTAGGGTTAGGATTAGTGTTAGGGTAAGGATAAGAGTTAGGTTTAGGGATAGGTTTATTGTTCGGGTTAGGTTTAGGGTTAGGGTTATGGTAAGGGTAAGGGTTAGTGTTACGTTTAGGGTTAGGGTTAAGGTTAGTGGTAGGGTTAGGATAAGGGTAAGGGTTAGGGTTAGGGTTATTTTTAGGGAAAGGGTTAGGGTTAGGGTTAGGGTTAGGGTAAGGGTAACGGTTAGGGTGAGGGTAAGGTTTTGGGTTAGGGAGAGGATTAGGGTTAGTGTTAGGGTTAGGGTTATGGGAAGGGTTAGGGTTAGGGGTTAGGGTTAGTGTTAGCGTTAGGTTAAGGGTTAGGGTTAGAGTTAAGGTTAGCATAAGGGTTAGGGTTAGGATTAGGGTTAGGGTAAGGATTAGGGTTAGCGTTACGGTTAGGTTTAGGTTTGGGGTTAAGGTTAGTATTACAGTTAGGGTAAGTGTAAAGGTTAGGTTTAGGGTTGGGGTTAGGGTAAGTGTTAAGTTTAGGGTTAGTGTTGGGGTTAAGTTTAGGGTTAGGGTAAGGGTTAGGGTTAGGGTTAGGTTTAGTGTAAGGGTTAGGGTTAGGTTAGGGTTAGGGTTAGGGTTAGGGTTAGGTTTAGGGTTAGGGTTAGGGTTAGGGTAAGGCTAAAGGTTAGGGTTAGGTTTACGGTTAGGGTTAGGGTAAGGGTAATGGTTAGGTTTAGGGTTAGGGTTAGGTTTAGTGTTAGGGGCAGTGTTAGGGTTAGGGTAAGTATAGGGTTAGGGTTAAGATTAGGGTTAGGGTGACGGTAAGGGTAAGGGTTAGGGTTAGGTTTAGGGTTAGGGTTAGGCTTAGGGTTAGGGTTAGGTTTAGGGTTAGGGTTAGGTTAAGGGTAAGCGTTAGGTTTAGGATTAGGTTTAGGGTTAGGTTTAGAGTTAGGTTTAGTGTTAGGGTAAGGGTAAGGATTAGGGTTAGGGTTAGGGAAAGGGTAAGGGTAAGGGTTAGGGTTAGGGTTAGGGTTAAGGTTATTTTTAGGCTGAGGGTAAGGGTAAGGGTTAGGGTTAGGGTTAGGCTTAGGGTTAGGGTAAGGTTAGGGTAGGGGTTAGGGTAAGTGTAAGTGTTAAGGTTAGGGTTAGGATAAGGGTAAGTGTTAGTGTTAGGTTTAGGGTAAGTGTTATTGTTAGAGTTAGTGTTAGGTTTAGGGTAAGTGTTAGGATTAGGATTAGGTTTAGGGTAAGTGTTAGGTTAAGGGTTAGTGTTAGGGTTAGGTTTAGGGTTAGTTTTAGGGTTAGGTGTTAGGGTTAGGTTTAGGGTTATGGATAGGGTAAGGGTAAGGGTTAGGTTTAGTGTTAGGGTTAGGTTTAGGGTTAGGGTTAGTGTAAGGGTAAGGGTTAGTTTTAGGGTTAGGGTTAGTGTTAGGGTTGAGGTTAGGGTTAGGGTTAGGATTAGGGTAAGGGTTAGGGTTAGGGTTAGGGTAACGTTAAGGGGTAGGGTTAGTGTTAGGTTTAGGTTAAGGGTAAGGTTTAGGTTTAGGGTTAGGGTTATTTGTAGGATAAGGGTAAGGGTTAGGGTTAGGGTTAGGGTTAGGGTTATTTTTAGGGTTAGGGTTAGGGTAAGAGTAAGGGTTAAGGTTAGGGTTAGAGTTAAGGTTAAGGTTAGGGTTAGGGTTAGGGTAAGGTTTAGGGTTAGAGTTAGGGTAAGGGTTAGGGTTAGGGTTAGGGTTAGAGTTAGTTTTAGGGTTAGGGTTAGGGTTAGGGTTAGGGTTAGGGTAAGGGCAAGGGTTAGGGTTAGGGTTAGGGTAAAGTTTAGGTTTAGGGTTAGGTTTAGGCTAAGTGTAAAGGTTAGGTTTGGGTTAGGGTTAGAGTAAGGGTTAGGGTTAGGGTTAGGGTTAGGGTAAGGGCAAGGTTCAGGGTTAGGGTTAGGGTAAAGGTTAGGTTTAGGGTTAGGTTTAGGGTAAGGGTAAGGGTTAGGATTAGGGTTAGGATTAAGGTTAAGATTAGGGTTAGGGTTAGGGTTATGGTTAGGGTAAGGGTTAGGGTTAGGGTAAGGGTAAGTGTTAGGGTGAGGGTTAGGGTTAGGGTTAGGGTTAGAGTTAGGTTTAGGTTTAGGGTTAGGGTTAGGTTTAGTGTAAGGTTTAGGGTAAGGATAGGAGTTAGGATTAGGGATAGGGTTATTGTTCGGGTTACGTTAAGGGTTAGGGTTAGGGTAAGGGTAAGGGTTAGGGTTAGGGTAAGGGTAAGGGTTATGCTTAAGGTTAGGGTTAGGGTTACGGATAGGGTTAGGGTTAGGGTAAGGGATAGGTTTAGGATTAGGGTTAGGGTTAGGGTAAGGTTTTTGGTTAGGGTTAGGGTTAGGGTTAGGTTTAGGGTTAGGTTTAGGGTAAGGGTAGGGGTTAGGGTTAGCGTTAGGGTTAAGGTTAAGGTTAGGGATAGGGTTAGGGTTAGGGTAAGGGTTAGGGTTAGGGTTAGGGTTCGGGTTAGGGTTAGAGTTACATTTAGGGTTAGGGTAAGGGTAAGGGTTAGGGTTAGGGTTAGGTTAAGGGTTAGGCTAAGGGTTAGGGTTAGGATTAGGTTAAGGGTTAGGGTAAGGGTTAGGGTTAGGATTAGATTAAGGCTTAGGGTTAGCGTTAGGGTTAGGGTAAGGGTAAGGGTAAGTGATAGGGTTAGGGCTAGAGTTAGCGTAAGTGTTTTGGTAAGGGTTAGGGTTAGTTTTAGGGTATGGGTTAGGGTTAGGGCTAGGATTAGGGTTAGGGTTAGGGTAAGGGTTAGGGTTAGGGTTTGGGTAAGGTTTAGGGTTAGGGTTAGGGTTAGGGTTAGGGAAAGGGTTAGGGTTAGGATTAGGTTAAGGGTTAGGGTTAGGGTTAGGGTTAGGGTAAGGGTAAGTGTTAAGGTTAGGTTTAGGGTTAGGGTAAGTGTTAGGGTAAGGGTTAGGGTTAGGGTTAGGTTTAGGGTATGGGTTAGGGTTAGGGTTAGGGTTAGGGTTAGGGTAAGGGTTAGGGTTAGGGTAAGGTTTATGGTTAGGGTTAGGTAAGGGTAAGTGTTATTGTTAGAGTTAGGGTTAGGGTTAGGGTAAGTGTTAGGGTTAGGGTTAGGGTTAGGGTAAGTGTTAGGTTAAGAGTTAGTGTTAGGGTTAGGTTTAGGGTTGGCGTTAAGGTTAGGGTGAGGTTTAGAGTAAGGGTAAGGGTTAGGGTTAGGGTTAGGGTTAGGGTTAGTGGAAGGGTAAGGGTTAGGTTTAGGGTTAGGGTTAGGGTTAGGGTTGAGGTTAGGGTTAGTGTTAGGATTAGGGTAAGGTATAGGGTTAGGGTTAGGGTAAAGTTTAGGTTTAGGGTTAGGTTTAGGCTAAGTGTAAAGGTTAGGTTAGGGGTAGGGTTAGAGTAAGGGTTAGGGTTAGGGTTAGGGTAAGGGTAAGGGTTAGGGTTAGTGTTAGCTTTAGGTTAAGGGTAAGGTTTAGGTTTAGGGTTAGGGTTAGGGTTAGGTGAAGGGTAAGGGTAAGGGTTAGGGTTAGGGTTAGGGTTATTTTTAGGGTTAGGTTTAGGGTAAGGGTAAAGTTTAGGGTTAGATTTAGGGTGAAGGTTAAGGTTAGGGTTAGGGTTAGGGTAAGGGTTAGGGTTAGGGTTAGGCTAAGGGTTAGGGTTAGGGTTAGGGTTAGAGTTAGGTTTAGGTTTAGGGTTATGGTTAGGGTTACGGTTAGGGTAAGGGCATGGGTTAGGGTTAGGGTTAGGGTAAAGTTTAGGTTTAGGGTTAGGTTTAGGCTAAGTGTAAAGGTTAGGTTAGGGGTAGGGTTAGAGTAAGGGTTAGGGTTAGGGTTAGGGTAAGGGCAAGGTTAGGGTTAGGGTTAATGGTAAAGTTTAGGTTTAGGGTTAGGTTTAGGGTAAGGGTAAGGGTTAGGGTTAGGGTTAGGTTTAAGGTTAAGGTTAGGGTTAGGGTTAGGGTTATGGTTAGGGTAAGCGTTAGGGTTAGGGTTAGGGAAAGGGTTAGGGTTAGGATTAGGGTTAGGTTTAGGTTTAGAGTTAGGTTTAGGGTTAGGGTAAGGGTTAGTGTAAGGGTTAGGGTAAGGATAAGAGTTAGGGTTAGGGATAGGGTTATTTTTCAGGTTAGGTTTAGGGTTAGGGTAAGGGTAAGGGTTTGCGTTAGGGTTAGGGTTAGGGTTAAGGTTAGTGTTAGGGTTGGGGTAAGGAAAAGGGTTAGGGTTAGGGTAAGGGTAAGGGTTATGCTTAAGGTTAGGATTAGGGTTAGGGTTAGGTTTAGGGTAAGGGTTAGGTTTAGGATTAGGGTTAGGGTTAGGGTAAGGTTTTTGGTTAGGGTTAGGGTTAGGGTTAGGTCTAGGTTTACGGATAGGATAAGGGTAAGGGTTAAGGTTAGGCTTAGGTTTAGTGTTGCAGTTAAGTTTAGGGTTAGGGTTAGGGTAAGTGTTAGGGTTAGGGTTAGGGTAAGGGTAAGGGTTAGGTTTAGGGTTAAGGTTAAGTGCTAGGGTTAGGTTTAGGTTAAGGGTATGGGTTAGCATTAGGGTTAGGTTTGGGTAAAAGGTTAGGGTTAGGGTTAGGGTTAGGTTTAGGGTTAGGGCTGGTGTAAGTGTAAGGGTTAGGGTTAAGGTTAGGGTTAAGTTTAGGGTTAGGGTTGGGATTATTGTTAGGGTAAGAGAAAGGGTTAGGTTTAGGGTTAGGAATAGGGAAAGGTTAGGGGTTAGTGTTAGGGTTAGGGTTAGCGTTAGGGTAAGGGTAAGAGTTAGGTTTAAGGTTAGGGTTAAGGTAAGGGTAAGGGTTAGGGTTAGGGTTAGGGTTAGGGTTAGGGTTATGGTAAGTGTTATTGTTAGAGTTAGGGTTAGGGTTAGTATAAGTGTTAGGGTTAGGTTTAGGGTTAGGGCAAGTGTTAGGTAAAGGGTTAGTGTTAGGGTTAGGTTTAGGGTTGGGGTTAAGGTTAGGGTGAGGTTTAGGGTAAGGGTAAGGGTTAGGGTTAGGGTTAGGGTGAGGTAAGTTATAGGGTTAGGGTTAGAGTAAGGGTAAGGGTTAGGGTTAGGGTTAGCGTTTGTTTTAGGGTTAGGTGTTAGGTTTAGGTTTAGGTTATGGTTAGGGTAAGGGTAAGGGTTAGGTTTAGGGATAGGGTTAGGTTTAGGGTTAGGGTTAGTGTAAGGGTAAGGGTTAGGTTTAGGGTTAGGGTTAGGGTTAGGTTTGAGGTTAGGGTTAGGGGTTAGGATAGGGTAAGTGTTAGGGTTAGGGTTAGGGTTAGGTTTGAGGTTAGGGTTAGGATAGGATTAGGGTAGGTTAGGGTTAGGGTTAGGGTTAGGGTTAGGGTTAGGGTTAGGGTTTAGGGTTTAGGTGTTAGGTTAAGGGTAAGGGTAAGGTTAGGGTTAGGGTTTAGGGCTAAGGTTAAGGGTTAGGTTTAGAGGTAAAGGTTAAGGTTAGGGGTAGGTTAGGCTAAGTGTAAAGGGTTAGGTTAGGGTAAGGGTTAGAGGTTAGGGTTAGGGTTAGGGTAAGGGTTAGGTTTAGGGTAAGGGTTAGGGTTAAGGTTAGGTTAGGTTAGGGTTAGGTTAAGGGTAAGGTTAGGGTGGTTAAGGTTAGGTTAGGGTTAGGTTAAGGGTTAGGGTTAGGGTTAGGTTAGGGTTAGGGTTAGGGTTAGGGTTAGGTAGGTTAGGGTTAGGGTTAGGGTTAGGGTTAGTGTAGGGTAGGGTTAGGGTAAGGGTTAGGGTAAGAGTTAGGGTTAGGGATAGGGTTATTTTTCGGGTTAGGTTTATGGTTAGGGTAGGTAGGGTAAGGGTTAGCGTTAGGGTTAGGGTAGGGTAAGGTTAGTGTTAGGGTTAGGGTTAGGGTTAGGGTAAGGTTTAGGGTTAGGGTGATGGTAAGGGTTAGGATTAGGTTTAGGTTTAGGGTTAGGGTTAGGTTTGAGGTTAGGTTAGGGTTTGGAGTAGGGTAATTGTAAGGGTTACGGTTAGGGTTAGGGTTAGGGTTAGGGTTAGAGTTAGGTTTAGGGTTAGGATTAGGGTTAGGGTTAGTGTAAGGGTTAGGGTAAGGAGAAGAGTTAGGGTTAGGGATAGGGTTATTTTTCGGGTTAGGTTTAGGGTTAGGGTTTGGGTAAGGGTAAGGGTTAGCGTTAGGGTTAGGGTTAGGGTTAAGGTTAGTGTTAGGGTTAGGGTTAGAGTTACGTTTAGGGTTAGGGTAAGGGTAAGGGTTAGGGTTAGGTTTACGTTATGGGTTAGGGTTAGGGGTTAGCGTTAGGGTTAGGGTTAGGATTAGGGTTAGGGTAAGGGTTAGGGTTAGGGTTAGGATTAGGTTAAGGGTTAGGGTTAGGGTTAGGGTTAGGGTAAGGGTAAGTGTAAGTGTTAGCGTTAGGGTTAGGGTAAGTATTAGGGTAAGGGTTAGGATTAGGGTAACGTTTAGGGTATGGGTTAGGGTTAGGGTTACGGTTACGGTTAGGGTTAGGGTAAAGGTTAGGGTTAGGGTTAGGGTAAGGTTTAGGTTTAGGGTTAGGGTTAGGGTAAGTGTTAGGGTTAGGATTAGGTTAAGGGTTAGGGTTAGGGTTAGGGTTAGGTTAAGGGTAAGTGTTACGGTTAGGGTTAGGGTTAGGGTAAGTGTTAGGGTAAGGGTTAGGGTTAGGGTTAGGTTTAGGGTATGGGTTAGGTTTAGGGTTAGGGTTAGGGTTAGGGTAAGTGTTAGGTTTAGTGTTAGTGTTAGGGTTAGGTTTAGGGTTGGGGTTAAGTTTAGGGTTAGGGTTAGGTTAAGGGTAAGGGTTAGGGTTAGGGTTAGGGTGAGGGTAAGTTATAGTGTTGGGGTTATGGTTAGGGTTAGGGTAAGGGTAAGGGTTAGGGTTAGGGTTAGGGGTAGTTTTAGGGTTAGGTGTTAGAGTTAGGGTTAGGTTTAGGGTTAGGGTTAGGGTAAGGGTAAGGGTTAGGGTTAGGGTTAGGGTTAGGTTTAGAGTTAGGGTTAGTGTAAGGGTAAGGGTTAGGTTTAGGGTTAGGGTTAGGGTTAGGGTTGAGGTTAGGGTTAGGGTTAGGATTAGGGTAAGTGTTAGTGTTAGGGTTAGGGTTAGGGTAAGTGTAAGGGTTAGGGTTAGGGTTAGGGTTAGGGTTAGGGGAAGGGTTAGGGTTAGGGGTTAGGGTTAGTGTTAGCGTTAGGTTAAGGGTTATGGTTAGGGTTAGGGATAGGGTTAGGATAAGAGTTAGCGTTTTGGTTTGGGTTAATGTAAGGGTAAGTGTTATTGTTAGCCTTAGGGTTAGGGTTAGGGTAAGGGTTAGGGTTATGGTTAGGTTTAGGTTTAGGGTTGGGTTTAAGGTTAGGTTTAGGTTTACCGTTGGGGTTAGGGTAAGTGCTGGGGTTAGGGTTAGGGTTGAGGTTAAGGTTAGGGTTAGGGTAAGGGTTAAGTTTAGGGTTAGAGTTAGGTTTAGCGTAAGGGTTAGGGTTAGGTTTAGGTTTAGGGTTAGTGTAAGGGTAAGAGTTATGGTTAGTGTTAGGGTTAGGGTAAGGGTAAGGGTAAGGGTAAGTGTTAGGGTTAGGGTTAGGTTTAGAGTAGGGGTTAGGGTAAGGGTAATTGTTAGGGTTAGGGTTAGGATAAGGGTAAGGGTTAGGGTTAGGATTAGGGTTAGTGTTAGGGTTAGGTTAAGGGTTAGGGTTAGGGTTATGGTTAGGGTTATGTTTAGCATAAGCGTTAGGGTTAGGGTTAGGGTTAGGGTAAAGGTAAGTGTTAGGGTTAGCATTAGGTTTAGGGTTAGGGTTAGGGTAAGTGTTAGGGTTAGGATTAGGGTTAGGTTTAGGGTTGGGGTAAGGTTAGGGTTAGGGTTAGGCTAAGGGTAAGGGTAAATGTTAGAGTTAGGGTTCGGGTTAGGATAAGGGGAAGGGTTAGGGTTAGGGTTTAGTGTTATTGTTAGGGTTAGGGTTAGGGGTTAGGGTTAGGGTTAGGGTAAGGGTTATGGTAAGGGTTAGGGTTAGGGGTTAGGGTTAGTGTTAGCGTTAGGTTAAGGGTTAGGGTTAGAGTTAAGGTTAGCATAAGGGTTAGGGTTAGGATTAGGGTTAGGGTAAGGATTAGGGTTAGCATTACGGTTAGGTTTAGGTTTGGGGTTAAGTTTAGTATTAGAGTTAGGGTAAGGGTAAAGGTTAGGTTTAGGGTTGGGGTTAGGGTAAGTGTTAGGTTTAGGGTTAGTGTTGGGGTTAAGTTTAGGGTTAGGGTAAGGGTTAGGGTTAGGGTTAGGTTTAGTGTAAGGGTTAGGGTTAGGTTAGGGTTAGGGTTAGAGTTAGGGTTAGGTTTAGGGTTAGGGTTAGGGTAAGGCTAAAGGTTAGGGTTAGGTTTACGGTTAGGGTTAGGGTAAGGGTAATGGTTAGGTTTAGGGTTAGGGTGAGGTTTAGTGTTAGGGGCAGTGTTAGGGTTAGGGTAAGGATAGGGTTAGGGTTAAGATTAGGGTTAGGGTGACGGTAAGGGTAAGGGTTAGGGTTAGGTTTAGGGTTAGGGTTAGGCTTAGGGTTAGGGTTAGGTTTAGGGTTAGGGTTAGATTAAGGGTAAGCGTTAAGTTTAGGATTAGGTTTGGGTTAGGGTTAGAGTTAGGTTTAGTGTTAGGGTAAGGGTAAGGGTTAGGGTTAAGGTTAGGGTTAGGGAAAGGGTAAGGGTAAGGGTTAGGTGTAGAGTGAGGGTTAAGGTTATTTTTAGGCTGAGGGTAAGGGTAAGGGTTAGGGTTAGGGTTAGGCTTAGGGTTAGGGTAAGGGTTATGGTTAGCGGTAAGATTAGGGTAGGGGTTAGGGTAAGCGTAAGTGTTAAGGTTAGGGTTAGGGTTAGGATAAGGGAAAGGGTTAGGGTTAGGGTTAGGGTTAGGCTTAGGGGTTAGGTTTAGGGTTAGGGTTAGGGTTATGTTTGGGGTTAGGGTAAGGGTAAGGGTTAGGTTTAGGGTTAGGGTTGAGGTTAGTGTTAGAGTTAGAGTTAGGTTTAGGGTTAGGGTTACGATAAGGGTAAGAGTTAGGGTTAAGGGTAGTGTTAGGGTTAAGGTTAGGGTTAGTGTTAGGATAAGGGTTAGGGTTAGGGTTAGGGTAAGTTTTATGGTAATGGTTAGGTTAAGGGTTAGGGTCAGGGTTTGGTTTAGGTTTGGGGTTAACGTTAGGCTTAGGGTTAGGGTAAGGATAAGGATTAGAGTTAGGGTAAGGGTATGGATTAAGTGAGGGTTAGGGTTAGGGTAAGGGTTAGGGTTAGGGTTAGCATTAAGGTTAGGATTAGGGTTAGGGTAAGGGTAAGGGTTAGGGTTAGGTTTAGGGTTACGGTTAGGGTTAATGGTTAGTGTTAGGTTTAGGTTTAGGGTTACGGTTAGGGTAAGGATAAGAGTTAGGTTAGGGATAGTGTCATCGTTCGGGTTAGGTTTAGGGTTAGGGTTAGGGTAAGGGTAAGGGTTAGAGTAAGGTTTAGGGTTAGGGTTAGGGTAAGGGTAAGGGTTATGGTTAGGGTTAGGTTTAGGGTTGGGGCTAAGGTTAGGTTTAGGTTTACGGTTGGGGTTAGGGTAAGTGCTGGGGTTCGGGTAAGTGTTGAGGTTAAGGTTAGGGTTAGGGTAAGGGTTAAGGTTAGGGTTAGAGTTAGGTTTAGCGTAAGGGTTAGGGTTAGCTTTAGGTTTAGGGTTAGTGTAAGGGTAAGGGTTATGGTTAGTGTTAGGGTTAGGGTAAGGGTAAGGGTAAGGGTAAGTGTTAGTGTTAGGGTTAGGTTTAGGATAGAGGTTAGGGTAAGGGTAAGTGTTAGGGTTAGGGTTAGGGTTAGGTTAAGGGTTAGGGTTAGGGTTATTGTTAGGGTTATGTTTAGGATAAGTGTTAGGGTTAGGGTTAGGGTTAGGGTAAGGGTAAGTGTTAGGGTTATTGTTAGGTTTCAGGTTAGGTTTAGGGTAAGTGTTAGGGTTAGGGTTAGGGTTAGGGTAAGAGTAACTGTTA
>NW_028327706.1:173405-190960 GCF_031878675.1 Megascapheus bottae | reverse complement strand
TACCCTAACCTTAACCCTAAGCCTAACCCTAACCCTTACCCTTACACTAACCCTAACCCTAACCGTAACCTTAACCCTAACACTAACCCTAACCCTAACCCTTATCCTAACCCTAAACCTAACCCTAACCCTAACCCTAACCCTTACCCTAACCCTAACCCTAACTCTAACTCTAATCCTAACACTTACTTTTACCCTAATCCCAACCTAACCTTAACCCTAACCCTAACCGTAACCCTAACTCTAACCTTAATCCTTACCCTTATCCTAACCCTAACCCAAACCCTAACCCTAAACCTAACCCTTACCCTAACCCTAACCCTTACACTAACCCTAACCCTAATCCTAACCCTTACCCTTACCCTAACCGTAACCAAACCTTTAACCTTACCCTAACCCTAAACCTAAATCTTACAATAACCCTAACTCTAACCCTCACCCCTAACCCTAACCCTAAGCCTAACCCTTACCCTTACCCTAACCTAACCCTAATTTTAACCCTAACCCTAACTCTAACCCCTACCTTTACCCTAACACGAAACCCAATCCTAACCCTAACCCTAAACCTTACCCTTACTCTAACCCTAACCCTAAACTTAAACCTAACCCTACCTTAACCCTAACCCTTACCCTAAACCTAACCCTAACCCTAACCCTAACCCTAACCGCTAACACTAACCCTTACCCTTACCCTTACACTAACTCCAATGCTAACCTTAACCCTTACCCTAACCCTAACCCTAAACCTAACCCTAACCCTAACAATAACCCTAAGCCTAACCCTAACCGTAACCCTTACCCTTACCCTAACCCTAACCCTAACCCTAACCCTAATCCTAACACTAACCCTAAACCTTACCCTTACCCTAACCCTAACCCTAACCTTAACCTTAATCCTAACCCTAAACCTAACTCTAACCCTAATCCTTACCCTTACCCTAACCCTAACCCTAACCCTAAACCTAACCCTAAACCTAACTCTTACCCTAACCTTAACCCTAAACCTAAACCTTAACCTTACCCTAACCCTAACCCTAACATTAACCTTAACCCTAACCTTAACCCTAACCCTAACCCTAACCCTTACCCTAACCCTATCCCTAACCTTAACCCTAACACTAACCCTAACCCATATCCTTACCCTAACCCTAACCCTAACCGTAACCCTAAACCTAATCCTAACCCTAACCCTAACCCTTACCCTAACCCTAACCCTAACGCTAACCCTAACCCTTACCCTAAACCTAACCATAACCCTAACTCTAACCCTAACCCTTAGTTTTAACCTAACCCCAACCCTAACCTTAACCCTAACCCTAACCGTAACCTTAACTTTATCCCTAATCCTTATCCTTACCCTAACCCTAACCCTAACCCTAAACCTAACCCTAACCGTAACCCTAACCCTAACCTTAACCTAACCCTAACCCTAACCCTTACCCTTACCCTAACCTTAACCTTAACCCTAACCCTAACCCTAACCCTTACCTTTACCCTAACCCGAAACCTAATCCTAACTCTAACCCTAACACTTACCCTTACCCTAACCCTAACCCTAACCTTAACCCTAACCCTAACCCTAACATAAACCCTTACCCTAAGCCTAACACTAACCATAACCCCTAACCCTAACCCTAACCCTAACCCTTACCCTTACCATAACCCAAACCCTAACACTTACCCTTACCCTAACACTAAACCTAACCCTAACCCTAACCCTAATCCTAACCCTTACCCTTACCCTAACCATAACCCTAACCCTAACCCCTAACCCTAACCTAAAAAATTACCCTTACCCTAACCCTAACCCTAACCTTACACCTAAATCTAACACTTACCCTAACCCTTACCCTTACCCTAACCCTAAACCTAAACCTAAACCTAACCTTAAACCTAATCCTAACCGGAACCCTTCCCCTAACCCTAATCCTAACCCTAAAACTTAACCTTACCCTAAACCTAACCCTAACCCTAACCTTAACCTTAACCCTAACCTTAACCCTAACCCTAACCCTAACCCTAACCCTTACCCTAACCCTAACCCTAACCTTAACCCTAACACTAACCCTAACCATAACCTTACCCTAACCCTAACCCTAACCGTAACCCTAACCCTAATCCTAACCTAACCCTAACCCTTACCCTAACCCTAAACCTAACCCTAACCCTAACCCTTACCCTAACACTAAACCTAACCCTAACCCTAACCCTAATCCTAACCCTTACCCTTACCATAACCCTAACCCTAACCCTAACCCCTAACCCTAACCCTAACCCTAAAACTTACCCTTACCCTAACCCTAACCCTAAACCTAAACCTAACCTTAAACCTAATCCTAACCCGAACCCTTCCCCTAACCCTAACCCTAACCTTAACCCTAAACCTAACCCTAACCCTAACCCGTGTCCTAAACCTAACCCTAACCTTAACCCTTACCCTAACCCTTACCCTTACCCTTACCCTTACCCTAACCCTAACCCTAACCTTATCCCTAACCCTAACCCTAAACCTAACCCTACCCTTACCCTAACATTAAACCTAACCCTAACCCTAACCCTAACCCGAACCCTTAACTTAAACCTAACCCGAAACCTAACCCTAACCCTTACACTTACCCTAACCCTAACCCTAACCTTAACCCTAACCCTAAACCTAACCCTTACCCTTACCCTTACCCTAAACCTAACCCTAACTCTAACCCTAACCGTTACCCTTACCCTAACCTTAACCCAAACCTTAACCCTAATCCTAACCCTAATCCTAACCCTTACCCTTACCCTTACACTTACCCTTACCCTAACCCTAACCCCAACCTTAACCCTAACCCTAACCCTAACCCTAACCCTTACCCTAACACTAAACCTAACCCTAACCCTAACCCTAACCCTAACGCTTACCCTTACACTAACACTAAACCTAACCATACCCTTACCCTAACAATAACCCTAACCATAACCCCTTACCCTAACCCTAACCCTAACCCTTACCCTTAACCTAAACCTAACCCTAACCCTAACACCTACCCTTACACTAACCGTAACCCTAACCCTAACCCTTACCCTTACCCTAACCCTAACCCTATTGCTTAACCTAACCCTAACACTAACCCTAACCCCTAACCCTAACCCTAACCCTAACTTTTACCCGAACCCTAACCCTAAACCTACCCCTTAACCTAACATAACCCTAATTCTAACACTAACCTCTAACTCTAACCCCAATCCTTATCCTAACCCTACCCCTAACACTAACCCCTAAACCTAACCCTATCCCTAACCCTTAACCTTACCCTAACCCTAACCATAAACCTTCCCTAACCCTAACCGTAACCCTAACCCTAACCCTAAACCTTACCCTAAGCCTAACCCGAACCATAACACTTACCCTAACCCTAACTATAACCCTAACCCCTAACCCTAACCCTAACCCTTACTCTTACTCTAAACCTAACCCTAACCCTAACCTTAAACCTAACCCTAACACTAACCATAACCCTATCCCTTACACTTACCGTAACCCTAAACCTAACCCTAACCCAAACCCTAACTTTAACCATAATCCTAACCCTAACCCTTACCCTTACCCTAACCCTAACCCTAACCTTAACCCTAAGCCTAACCCTAACCCTTACCCTTACACTAACCCTAACCCTAACCGTAACCTTAACCCTAACACTAACCCTAACCCTAACCCTTATCCTAACCCTAAACCTAACCCTAACCCTAACCCTAACCCTTACCCTAACCCTAACCCTAACTCTAACTCTAATCCTAACACTTACTTTTACCCTAATCCCAACCCTAACCTTAACCCTAACCCTAACCGTAACCCTAACTCTAACCTTAATCCTTACCCTTATCCTAACCCTAACCCAAACCCTAACCCTAAACCTAACCCTAACCCTAACCCTTACACTAACCCTAACCCTAATCCTAACCCTTACCCTTACCCTAACCGTAACCAAACCTTTAACCTTACCCTAACCCTAAACCTAAATCTTACAATAACCCTAACTCTAACCCTCACCCCTAACCCTAACCCTAAGCCTAACCCTTACCCTTACCCTAACCTAACCCTAATTTTAACCCTAACCCTAACTCTAACCCCTACCTTTACCCTAACACGAAACCCAATCCTAACCCTAACCCTAAACCTTACCCTTACTCTAACCCTAACCCTAAACTTAACCTAACCCTACCTTAACCCTAACCCTTACCCTAAACCTAACCCTAACCCCTAACCCTAACCCTAACCGCTAACACTAACCCTTACCCTTACCCTTACACTAACTCCAATGCTAACCTTAACCCTTACCCTAACCCTAACCCTAAACCTAACCCTAACCCTAACAATAACCCTAAGCCTAACCCTAACCGTAACCCTTACCCTTACCCTAACCCTAACCCTAACCCTAACCCTAATCCTAACACTAACCCTAAACCTTACCCTTACCCTAACCCTAACCCTAACCTTAACCTTAATCCTAACCCTAAACCTAACTCTAACCCTAATCCTTACCCTTACCCTAACCCTAACCCTAACCCTAAACCTAACCCTAAACCTAACTCTTACCCTAACCTTAACCCTAAACCTAAACCTTAACCTTACCCTAACCCTAACCCTAACATTAACCTTAACCCTAACCTTAACCCTAACCCTACCCCTAACCCTTACCCTAACCCTATCCCTAACCTTAACCCTAACACTAACCCTAACCCATATCCTTACCCTAACCCTAACCCTAACCGTAACCCTAAACCTAATCCTAACCCTAACCCTAACCCTTACCCTAACCCTAACCCTAAACGCTAACCCTAACCCTTACCCTAAACCTAACCATAACCCTAACTCTAACCCTAACCCTTAGTTTTAACCTAACCCCAACCCTAACCTTAACCCTAACCCTAACCGTAACCTTAACTTTATCCCTAATCCTTATCCTTACCCTAACCCTAACCCTAACCCTAAACCTAACCCTAACCGTAACCCTAACCCTAACCTTAACCCTAACCCTAACCCTAACCCTTACCCTTACCCTAACCTTAACCTTAACCCCTAACCCTAACCCTAACCCTTACCTTTACCCTAACCCGAAACCTAATCCTAACTCTAACCCTAACACTTACCCTTACCCTAACCCTAACCCTAACCTTAACCCTAACCCTAACCCTAACATAAACCCCTTACCCTAAGCCTAACACTAACCATAACCCCTAACCCTAACCCTAACCCTAACCCTTACCCTTACCATAACCCAAACCCTAACACTTACCCTTACCCTAACACTAAACCTAACCCTAACCCTAACCCTAATCCTAACCCTTACCCTTACCCTAACCATAACCCTAACCCTAACCCCTAACCCTAACCTAAAAAATTACCCTTACCCTAACCCTAACCCTAACCTTACACCTAAATCTAACACTTACCCTAACCCTTACCCTTACCCTAACCCTAAACCTAAACCTAAACCTAACCTTAAACCTAATCCTAACCGGAACCCTTCCCCTAACCCTAATCCTAACCCTAAAACTTAACCTTACCCTAAACCTAACCCTAACCCTAACCTTAACCTTAACCCTAACCTTAACCCTAACCCTAACCCTAACCCTAACCCTTACCCTAACCCTAACCCTAACCTTAACCCTAACACTAACCCTAACCCATAACCTTACCCTAACCCTAACCCTAACCGTAACCCTAACCCTAATCCTAACCTAACCCTAACCCTTACCCTAACCCTAAACCTAACCCTAACCCTAACCCTTACCCTAAACCTAACCATAACCCTAACACTAACAATAACCCTTAGTTTTACCCTAACCCCAACCCTATCCTTAACCCTAACCCTAACCGTAACCCTAACTCTATCCCTAATCCTTATCCTTAGCCTAACCCTAACCCTAACCCCTAAACCTAACCCTAACCCTAACCCTAACCCTAACCTTAACCCTAACCCTAACCCTAACCCTAACCCTTACCCTTACCCTAACCTTAACCTTAACCCTAATCCTAACCCTAACCCTTACCTTTACCCTATCCCAAAACCTAATCCTAACCCTAACCCTAACACTTACCCTTACCGTAACCCTAACCCTAACCCTAACCGTAACACTAACCCTAATCTTAAACCTAACCCTAACCCTTACCCTAACCCTAAACCTAACCCTAACTCTAACCCTGACACTTACCCTAAACCTAACCATAACCCTAACTCTAACCCTAACCCTTAGTTTTACCCTAACCCCAACCCTAACCTTAACCCTAACCCTAACCGTAAACTTAACTCTATCCCTAATCCTTATCCTTACCCTAACCCTAACCCTAACCCTAAACCTAACCCTAACCCTAATCTTAACCCTAACCTTAACCCTAACCCTAACCCTAACCCTTACCCTTACCCTTACCCTAACCTTAACCTTAACCCTAACCCTAACCCTAACCCTTACCCTTACCCTTACCCTAACCTTAACCTTAACCCTAACCCTAACCCTAACCCTTACCTTTACCTTAAGCTGAAACCTAATCCTAACCCTAACCCTAACACTTACCCTTACCCAAACCCTTACCCTAACCTTAACCCTAACCCTACCTCTAACATAAACCCTTACCCTAAACCTAACACTAACCCTAACCCCTAAGACTAACCCTAACCCTAACCCTTACCCTTACCATAATCCAAACCCTAACACTTACCCTTACCCTAACACTAAACCTAACCCTAACCCTAACCCTAATCCTAACCCTTACCCTTACCATAACCCTAACCCTAACCCTAACCCCTAACCCTAACCCTAACCCTAAAACTTACCCTTACCCTAACCCTAACCCTAAACCTAAACCTAACCTTAAACCTAATCCTAACCCGAACCCTTCCCCTAACCCTAACCCTAACCTTAACCCTAAACCTAACCCTAACCCCTAACCCGTGTCCTAAACCTAACAGAAACCCTAACCTTAACCCTTACCCTAACCCTTACCCTTACCCTTACCCTAACCCTAACCCTAACCTTATCCCTAACCCTAACCCTAAACCTAACCCTACCCTTACCCTAACATTAAACCTAACCCTAACCCTAACCTAACCCGAACCCTTAACTTAAACCTAACCCGAAACCTAACCCTAACCCTTACACTTACCCTAACCCTAACCCTAACCTTAACCCTAACCCTAAACCTAACCCTTACCCTTACCCTTACCCTAAACCTAACCCTAACTCTAACCCTAACCGTTACCCTTAGCCTAACCTTAACCCAAACCTTAACCCTAATCCTAACCCTAATTCTAACCCTTACCCTTACCCTTACACTTACCCTTACCCTAACCCTAACCCCAACCTTAACCCTAACCCTAACCCTAACCCTAACCCTTACCCTATCCCAAAACCTAACCCTAACCCTAACCCTAACCCTAACGCTTACCCTTACACTAACACTAAACCTAACCATACCCTTACCCTAACAATAACCCTAACCATAACCCCTTACCCTAACCCTAACCCTAACCCTTACCCTTAACCTAAACCTAACCCTAACCCTAACACCTACCCTTACACTAACCGTAACCCTAACCCTAACCCTTACCCTTACCCTAACCCTAACCCTATTGCTTAACCTAACCCTAACACTAACCCTAACCCCTAACCCTAACCCTAACCCTAACTTTTACCCGAACCCTAACCCTAAACCTACCCCTTAACCTAACATAACCCTAATTCTAACACTAACCTCTAACTCTAACCCCAATCCTTATCCTAACCCTACCCCTAACACTAACCCCTAAACCTAACCCTATCCCTAACCCTTAACCTTACCCTAACCCTAACCATAAACCTTCCCTAACCCTAACCGTAACCCTAACCCTAACCCTAAACCTTACCCTAAGCCTAACCCGAACCATAACACTTACCCTAACCCTAACTATAACCCTAACCCCTAACCCTAACCCTAACCCTTACTCTTACTCTAAACCTAACCCTAACCCTAACCTTAAACCTAACCCTAACACTAACCATAACCCTATCCCTTACACTTACCGTAACCCTAAACCTAACCCTAACCCAAACCCTAACTTTAACCATAATCCTAAACCTAACCCTTACCCTTACCCTAACCCTAACCCTAACCCTAACACTAACCATAACCCTATCCCTTACACTTACCGTAACCCTAAACCTAACCCTAACCCAAACCCTAACTTTAACCATAATCCTAACCCTAACCCTTACCCTTACCCTAACCCTAACCCTAACCTTAACCCTAAGCCTAACCCTAACCCTTACCCTTACACTAACCCTAACCCTAACCGTAACCTTAACCCTAACACTAACCCTAACCCTAACCCTTATCCTAACCCTAAACCTAACCCTAACCCTAACCCTAACCCTTACCCTAACCCTAACCCTAACTCTAACTCTAATCCTAACACTTACTTTTACCCTAATCCCAACCCTAACCTTAACCCTAACCCTAACCGTAACCCTAACTCTAACCTTAATCCTTACCCTTATCCTAACCCTAACCCAAAACCTAACCCTAAACCTAACCCTAACCCTAACCCTTACACTAACCCTAACCCTAATCCTAACCCTTACCCTTACCCTAACCGTAACCAAACCTTTAACCTTACCCTAACCCTAAACCTAAATCTTACAATAACCCTAACTCTAACCCTCACCCCTAACCCTAACCCTAAGCCTAACCCTTACCCTTACCCTAACCTAACCCTAATTTTAACCCTAACCCTAACTCTAACCCCTACCTTTACCCTAACACGAAACCCAATCCTAACCCTAACCCTAAACCTTACCCTTACTCTAACCCTAACCCTAAACTTAAACCTAACCCTACCTTAACCCTAACCCTTACCCTAAACCTAACCCTAACCCTAACCCTAACCCTAACCGCTAACCCTAACCCTTACCCTTACCCTTACACTAACTCCAATGCTAACCTTAACCCTTACCCTAACCCTAACCCTAAACCTAACCCTAACCCTAACAATAACCCTAAGCCTAACCCTAACCGTAACCCTTACCCTTACCCTAACCCTAACCCTAACCCTAACCCTAATCCTAACACTAACCCTAAACCTTACCCTTACCCTAACCCTAACCCTAACCCTAAACCTAACCCTAAACCTAACTCTTACCCTAACCTTAACCCTAAACCTAAACCTTAACCTTACCCTAACCCTAACCCTAACATTAACCTTAACCCTAACCTTAACCCTAACCCTAACCCTAACCCTTACCCTAACCCTATCCCTAACCTTAACCCTAACACTAACCCTAACCCATATCCTTACCCTAACCCTAACCCTAACCGTAACCCTAAACCTAATCCTAACCCTAACCCTAACCCTTACCCTAACCCTAACCCTAACGCTAACCCTAACCCTTACCCTAAACCTAACCATAACCCTAACTCTAACCCTAACCCTTAGTTTTAACCTAACCCCAACCCTAACCTTAACCCTAACCCTAACCGTAACCTTAACTTTATCCCTAATCCTTATCCTTACCCTAACCCTAACCCTAACCCTAAACCTAACCCTAACCGTAACCCTAACCCTAACCTTAACCCTAACCCTAACCCTAACCCTTACCCTTACCCTAACCTTAACCTTAACCCTAACCCTAACCCTAACCCTTACCTTTACCCTAACCCGAAACCTAATCCTAACTCTAACCCTAACACTTACCCTTACCCTAACCCTAACCCTAACCTTAACCCTAACCCTAACCCTAACATAAACCCTTACCCTAAGCCTAACACTAACCATAACCCCTAACCCTAACCCTAACCCTAACCCTTACCCTTACCATAACCCAAACCCTAACACTTACCCTTACCCTAACACTAAACCTAACCCTAACCCTAACCCTAATCCTAACCCTTACCCTTACCCTAACCATAACCCTAACCCTAACACCTAACCCTAACCCTAAAACTTACCCTTACCCTAACCCTAACCCTAACCTTACACCTAAATCTAACACTTACCCTAACCCTTACCCTTACCCTAACCCTAAACCTAAACCTAAACCTAACCTTAAACCTAATCCTAACCGGAACCCTTCCCCTAACCCTAATCCTAACCCTAAAACTTAACCTTACCCTAACCCTAACCCTAACCCTAACCTTAACCTTAACCCTAACCTTAACCCTAACCCTAACCCTAACCCTAACCCTTACCCTAACCCTAACCCTAACCTTAACCCTAACACTAACCCTAACCCATAACCTTACCCTAACCCTAACCCTAACCGTAACCCTAACCCTAATCCTAACCTAACCCTAACCCTTACCCTAACCCTAAACCTAACCCTAACCCTAACCCTTACCCTAAACCTAACCATAACCCTAACACTAACAATAACCCTTAGTTTTACCCTAACCCCAACCCTATCCTTAACCCTAACCCTAACCGTAACCCTAACTCTATCCCTAATCCTTATCCTTAGCCTAACCCTAACCCTAACCCTAAACCTAACCCTAACCCTAACCCTAACCCTAAACTTAACCCTAACCCTAACCCTAACCCTAACCCTTACCCTTACCCTAACCTTAACCTTAACCCTAATCCTAACCCTAACCCTTACCTTTACCCTATCCCAAAACCTAATCCTAACCCTAACCCTAACACTTACCCTTACCGTAACCCTAACCCTAACCCTAACCGTAACACTAACCCTAATCCTAAACCTAACCCTAACCCTTACCCTAACCCTAAACCTAACCCTAACTCTAACCCTGACACTTACCCTAAACCTAACCATAACCCTAACTCTAACCCTAACCCTTAGTTTTACCCTAACCCCAACCCTAACCTTAACCCTAACCCTAACCGTAAACTTAACTCTATCCCTAATCCTTATCCTTACCCTAACCCTAACCCTAACCCTAAACCTAACCCTAACCCTAATCTTAACCCTAACCTTAACCCTAACCCTAACCCTAACCCTTACCCTTACCCTTACCCTAACCTTAACCTTAACCCTAACCCTAACCCTAACCCTTACCCTTACCCTTACCGTAACCTTAACCTTAACCCTAACCCTAACCCTAACCCTTACCTTTACCTTAAGCTGAAACCTAATCCTAACCCTAACCCTAACACTTACCCTTACCCAAACCCTTACCCTAACCTTAACCCTAACCCTACCTCTAACATAAACCCTTACCCTAAACCTAACACTAACCCTAACCCCTAAGACTAACCCTAACCCTAACCCTTACCCTTACCATAATCCAAACCCTAACACTTACCCTTACCCTAACACTAAACCTAACCCTAACCCTAACCCTAATCCTAACCCTTACCCTTACCATAACCCTAACCCTAACCCTAACCCCTAACCCTAACCCTAACCCTAAAACTTACCCTTACCCTAACCCTAACCCTAAACCTAAACCTAACCTTAAACCTAATCCTAACCCGAACCCTTCCCCTAACCCTAACCCTAACCTTAACCCTAAACCTAACCCTAACCCTAACCCGTGTCCTAAACCTAACAGAAACCCTAACCTTAACCCTTACCCTAACCCTTACCCTTACCCTTACCCTAACCCTAACCCTAACCTTATCCCTAACCCTAACCCTAAACCTAACCCTACCCTTACCCTAACATTAAACCTAACCCTAACCCTAACCCTAACCCGAACCCTTAACTTAAACCTAACCCGAAACCTAACCCTAACCCTTACACTTACCCTAACCCTAACCCTAACCTTAACCCTAACCCTAAACCTAACCCTTACCCTTACCCTTACCCTAAACCTAACCCTAACTCTAACCCTAACCGTTACCCTTACCCTAACCTTAACCCAAACCTTAACCCTAATCCTAACCCTAATCCTAACCCTTACCCTTACCCTTACACTTACCCTTACCCTAACCCTAACCCCAACCTTAACCCTAACCCTAACCCTAACCCTAACCCTTACCCTAACACTAAACCTAACCCTAACCCTAACCCTAACCCTAACGTTTACCCTTACACTAACACTAAACCTAACCATACCCTTACCCTAACAATAACCCTAACCATAACCCCTTACCCTAACCCTAACCTAACCCTTACCCTTAACCTAAACCTAACCCTAACCCTAACACCTACCCTTACACTAACCGTAACCCTAACCCTAACCCTTACCCTTACCCTAACCCTAACCCTATTGCTTAACCTAACCCTAACACTAACCCTAACCCCTAACCCTAACCCTAACCCTAACTTTTACCCGAACCCTAACCCTAAACCTACCCCTTAACCTAACATAACCCTAAATCTAACACTAACCTCTAACTCTAACCCCAATCCTTATCCTAACCCTACCCCTAACACTAACCCCTAAACCTAACCCTATCCCTAACCCTTAACCTTACCCTAACCCTAACCATAAACCTTCCCTAACCCTAACCGTAACCCTAACCCTAACCCTAAACCTTACGCTAAGCCTAACCCGAACCATAACACTTACCCTAACCCTAACTATAACCCTAACCCCTAACCCTAACCCTAACCCTTACTCTTACTCTAAACCTAACCCTAACCCTAACCTTAAACCTAACCCTAACACTAACCATAACCATATCCCTTACACTTACCGTAACCCTAAACCTAACCCTAACCCAATCCCTAACTTTAACCATAATCCTAACCCTAACCCTTACCCTTACCCTAACCCTAACCCTAACCTTAACCCTAAGCCTAACCTAACCCTTACCCTTACACTAACCCTAACCCTAACCGTAACCTTAACCCTAACACTAACCCTAACCCTAACCCTTATCCTAACCCTAAACCTAACCCTAACCCTAACCCTAACCCTTACCCTAACCCTAACCCTAACTCTAACTCTAATCCTAACACTTACTTTACCCTAATCCCAACCCTAACCTTAACCCTAACCCTAACCGTAACCCTAACTCTAACCTTAATCCTTACCCTTATCCTAACCCTAACCCAAACCCTAACCTAAACCTAACCCTAACCCTAACCCTTACACTAACCCTAACCCTAATCCTAACCCTTACCCTTACCCTAACCGTAACCAAACCTTTAACCTTACCCTAACCCTAAACCTAAATCTTACAATAACCCTAACTCTAACCCTCACCCCTAACCCTAACCCTAAGCCTAACCCTTACCCTTACCCTAACCTAACCCTAATTTTAACCCTAACCCTAACTCTAACCCCTACCTTTACCCTAACACGAACCCCAATCCTAACCCTAACCCTAAACCTTACCCTTACTCTAACCCTAACCCTAAACTTAAACCTAACCCTACCTTAACCCTAACCCTTACCCTAAACCTAACCCTAACCCTAACCCTAACCCTAACCGCTAACCCTAACCCTTACCCTTACCCTTACACTAACCCCAATGCTAACCTTAACCCTTACCCTAACCCTAACCCTAAACCTAACCCTAACCCTAAAAATAACCCTAAGCCTAACCCTAACCGTAACCCTTACCCTTACCCTAACCCTAACCCTAACCCTAACCCTAATCCTAACACTAACCCTAAACCTTACCCTTACCCTAACCCTAACCCTAACCTTAACCTTAATCCTAACCCTAAACCTAACTCTAACCCTAATCCTTACCCTTACCCTAACCCTAACCCTAACCCTAAACCTAACCCTAAACCTAACTCTTACCCTAACCTTAACCCTAAACCTAAACCTTAACCTTACCCTAACCCTAACCCTAACATTAACCTTAACCCTAACCTTAACCCTAACCCTAACCCTAACCCTTACCCTAACCCTATCCCTAACCTTAACCCTAACACTAACCCTAACCCATATCCTTACCCTAACCCTAACCCTAACCGTAACCCTAAACCTAATCCTAACCCTAACCCTAACCCTTACCCTAACCCTAACCCTAACGCTAACCCTAACCCTTACCCTAAACCTAACCATAACCCTAACTCTAACCCTAACCCTTAGTTTTAACCTAACCCCAACCCTAACCTTAACCCTAACCCTAACCGTAACCTTAACTTTATCCCTAATCCTTATCCTTACCCTAACCCTAACCCTAACCCTAAACCTAACCCTAACCGTAACCCTAACCCTAACCTTAACCCTAACCCTAACCCTAACCCTTACCCTTACCCTAACCTTAACCTTAACCCTAACCCTAACCCTAACCCTTACCTTTACCCTAACCCGAAACCTAATCCTAACTCTAACCCTAACACTTACCCTTACCCTAACCCTAACCCTAACCTTAACCCTAACCCTAACCCTAACATAAACCCTTACCCTAAGCCTAACACTAACCATAACCCCTAACCCTAACCCTAACCCTAACCCTTACCCTTACCATAACCCAAACCCTAACACTTACCCTTACCCTAACACTAAACCTAACCCTAACCCTAACCCTAATCCTAACCCTTACCCTTACCCTAACCATAACCCTAACCCTAACCCCTAACCCTAACCCTAAAACTTACCCTTACCCTAACCCTAACCCTAACCTTACACCTAAATCTAACACTTACCCTAACCCTTACCCTTACCCTAACCCTAAACCTAAACCTAAACCTAACCTTAAACCTAATCCTAACCGGAACCCTTCCCCTAACCCTAATCCTAACCCTAAAACTTAACCTTACCCTAACCCTAACCCTAACCCTAACCTTAACCTTAACCCTAACCTTAACCCTAACCCTAACCCTAACCCTAACCCTTACCCTAACCCTAACCCTAACCTTAACCCTAACACTAACCCTAACCCATAACCTTACCCTAACCCTAACCCTAACCGTAACCCTAACCCTAATCCTAACCTAACCCTAACCCTTACCCTAACCCTAAACCTAACCCTAACCCTAACCCTTACCCTAAACCTAACCATAACCCTAACACTAACAATAACCCTTAGTTTTACCCTAACCCCAACCCTATCCTTAACCCTAACCCTAACCGTAACCCTAACTCTATCCCTAATCCTTATCCTTAGCCTAACCCTAACCCTAACCCTAAACCTAACCCTAACCCTAACCCTAACCCTAACCTTAACCCTAACCCTAACCCTAACCCTAACCCTTACCCTTACCCTAACCTTAACCTTAACCCTAATCCTAACCCTAACCCTTACCTTTACCCTATCCCAAAACCTAATCCTAACCCTAACCCTAACACTTACCCTTACCGTAACCCTAACCCTAACCCTAACCGTAACACTAACCCTAATCCTAAACCTAACCCTAACCCTTACCCTAACCCTAAACCTAACCCTAACTCTAACCCTGACACTTACCCTAAACTTAACCATAACCCTAACTCTAACCCTAACCCTTAGTTTTACCCTAACCCCAACCCTAACCTTAACCCTAACCCTAACCGTAAACTTAACTCTATCCCTAATCCTTATCCTTACCCTAACCCTAACCCTAACCCTAAACCTAACCCTAAACCTAATCTTAACCCTAACCTTAACCCTAACCCTAACCCTAACCCTTACCCTTACCCTTACCCTAACCTTAACCTTAACCCTAACCCTAACCCTAACCCTTACCCTTACCCTTACCCTAACCTTAACCTTAACCCTAACCCTAACCCTAACCCTTACCTTTACCTTAAGCTGAAACCTAATCCTAACCCTAACCCTAACACTTACCCTTACCCAAACCCTTACCCTAACCTTAACCCTAACCCTACCTCTAACATAAACCCTTACCCTAAACCTAACACTAACCCTAACCCCTAAGACTAACCCTAACCCTAACCCTTACCCTTACCATAATCCAAACCCTAACACTTACCCTTACCCTAACACTAAACCTAACCCTAACCCTAACCCTAATCCTAACCCTTACCCTTACCATAACCATAACCCTAACCCTAACCCCTAACCCTAACCCTAACCCTAAAACTTACCCTTACCCTAACCCTAACCCTAAACCTAAACCTAACCTTAAACCTAATCCTAACCCGAACCCTTCCCCTAACCCTAACCCTAACCTTAACCCTAAACCTAACCCTAACCCTAACCCGTGTCCTAAACCTAACAGAAACCCTAACCTTAACCCTTACCCTAACCCTTACCCTTACCCTTACCCTAACCCTAACCTTATCCCTAACCCTAACCCTAA
Organism: Megascapheus bottae; assembly: GCF_031878675.1. Taxonomy (NCBI): domain Eukaryota; kingdom Metazoa; phylum Chordata; class Mammalia; order Rodentia; family Geomyidae; genus Megascapheus; species Megascapheus bottae. Next base: position 174,841 of record NW_028327706.1, on the reverse strand, counting down.
ACCTAACCCTACCCTTACCCTAACATTAAACCTAACCCTAACCCTAACCCTAACCCGAACCCTTAACTTAAACCTAACCCGAAACCTAACCCTAACCCTTACACTTACCCTAACCCTAACCCTAACTTTAACCCTAACCCTAAACCTAACCCTTACCCTTACCCTTACCCTAAACCTAACCCTAACTCTAACCCTAACCGTTACCCTTACCCTAACCTTAACCCAAACCTTAACCCTAATCCTAACCCTAATCCTAACCCTTACCCTTACCCTTACCCTTACACTTACCCTTACCCTAACCCTAACCCCAACCTTAACCCTAACCCTAACCCTAACCCTAACCCTAACCCTTACCCTAACACTAAACCTAACCCTAACCCTAACCCTAACCCTAACGCTTACCCTTACACTAACACTAAACCTAACCATACCCTTACCCTAACAATAACCCTAACCATAACCCCTTACCCTAACCCTAACCCTAACCCTTACCCTTAACCTAAACCTAACCCTAACCCTAACACCTACCCTTACACTAACCGTAACCCTAACCCTAACCCTTACCCTTACCCTAACCCTAACCCTATTGCTTAACCTAACCCTAACACTAACCCTAACCCCTAACCCTAACCCTAACCCTAACTTTTACCCGAACCCTAACCCTAAACCTACCCCTTAACCTAACATAACCCTAATTCTAACACTAACCTCTAACTCTAACCCCAATCCTTATCCTAACCCTACCCCTAACACTAACCCCTAAACCTAACCCTATCCCTAACCCTTAACCTTACCCTAACCCTAACCATAAACCTTCCCTAACCCTAACCGTAACCCTAACCCTAACCCTAAACCTTACCCTAAGCCTAACCCGAACCATAACACTTACCCTAACCCTAACTATAACCCTAACCCCTAACCCTAACCCTAACCCTTACTCTTACTCTAAACCTAACCCTAACCCTAACCTTAAACCTAACCCTAACACTAACCATAACCCTATCCCTTACACTTACCGTAACCCTAAACCTAACCCTAACCCAAACCCTAACTTTAACCATAATCCTAACCCTAACCCTTACCCTTACCCTAACCCTAACCCTAACCTTAACCCTAAGCCTAACCCTAACCCTTACCCTTACACTAACCCTAACCCTAACCGTAACCTTAACCCTAACACTAACCCTAACCCTAACCCTTATCCTAACCCTAAACCTAACCCTAACCCTAACCCTAACCCTTACCCTAACCCTAACCCTAACTCTAACTCTAATCCTAACACTTACTTTTACCCTAATCCCAACCCTAACCTTAACCCTAACCCTAACCGTAACCCTAACTCTAACCTTAATCCTTACCCTTATCCTAACCCTAACCCAAACCCTAACCCTAAACCTAACCCTAACCCTAACCCTTACACTAACCCTAACCCTAAT
>NW_028327706.1:163405-170905 GCF_031878675.1 Megascapheus bottae | reverse complement strand
AACCCTTAGTTTTACCCTAACCCCAACCCTAACCTTAACCCTAACCCTAACCGTAAACTTAACTCTATCCCTAATCCTTATCCTTACCCTAACCCTAACCCTAACCCTAAACCTAACCCTAACCCTAATCTTAACCCTAATCTTAACCCTAACCCTAACCCTAACCCTTACCCTTACCCTTACCCTAACCTTAACCTTAACCCTAACCCTAACCCTAACCCTTACCCTTACCCTTACCCTAACCTTAACCTTAACCCTAACCCTAACCCTAACCCTTACCTTTACCTTAAGCTGAAACCTAATCCTAACCCTAACCCTAACACTTACCCTTACCCAAACCCTTACCCTAACCTTAACCCTAACCCTACCTCTAACATAAACCCTTACCCTAAACCTAACACTAACCCTAACCCCTAAGACTAACCCTAACCCTAACCCTTACCCTTACCATAATCCAAACCCTAACACTTACCCTTACCCTAACACTAAACCTAACCCTAACCCTAACCCTAATCCTAACCCTTACCCTTACCATAACCATAACCCTAACCCTAACCCTAACCCTAAAACTTACCGTTACCCTAACCCTAACCCTAAACCTAAACCTAACCTTAAACCTAATCCTAACCCGAACCCTTCCCCTAACCCTAACCCTAACCTTAACCCTAAACCTAACCCTAACCCTAACCCATGTCCTAAACCTAACAGAAACCCTAACCTTAACCCTTACCCTAACCCTTACCCTTACCCTTACCCTAACCCTAACCCTAACCTTATCCCTAACCCTAACCCTAAACCTAACCCTACCCTTACCCTAACATTAAACCTAACCCTAACCCTAACCCTAACCCGAACCCTTAACTTAAACCTAACCCGAAACCTAACCCTAACCCTTACACTTACCCTAACCCTAACCCTAACCTTAACCCTAACCCTAAACCTAACCCTTACCCTTACCCTTACCCTAAACCTAACCCTAACTCTAACCCTAACCGTTACCCTTACCCTAACCTTAACCCAAACCTTAACCCTAATCCTAACCCTAATCCTAACCCTTACCCTTACCCTTACACTTACCCTTACCCTAACCCTAACCCCAACCTTAACCCTAACCCTAACCCTAACCCTAACCCTTACCCTAACACTAAACCTAACCCTAACCCTAACCCTAACCCTAACGCTTACCCTTACACTAACACTAAACCTAACCATACCCTTACCCTAACAATAACCCTAACCATAACCCCTTACCCTAACCCTAACCCTAACCCTTACCCTTAACCTAAACCTAACCCTAACCCTAACACCTACCCTTACACTAACCGTAACCCTAACCCTAACCCTTACCCTTACCCTAACCCTAACCCTATTGCTTAACCTAACCCTAACACTAACCCTAACCCCTAACCCTAACCCTAACCCTAACTTTTACCCGAACCCTAACCCTAAACCTACCCCTTAACCTAACATAACCCTAATTCTAACACTAACCTCTAACTCTAACCCCAATCCTTATCCTAACCCTACCCCTAACACTAACCCCTAAACCTAACCCTATCCCTAACCCTTAACCTTACCCTAACCCTAACCATAAACCTTCCCTAACCCTAACCGTAACCCTAACCCTAACCCTAAACCTTACCCTAAGCCTAACCCGAACCATAACACTTACCCTAACCCTAACTATAACCCTAACCCCTAACCCTAACCCTAACCCTTACTCTTACTCTAAACCTAACCCTAACCCTAACCTTAAACCTAACCCTAACACTAACCATAACCCTATCCCTTACACTTACCGTAACCCTAAACCTAACCCTAACCCAAACCCTAACTTTAACCATAATCCTAACCCTAACCCTTACCCTTACCCTAACCCTAACCCTAACCTTAACCCTAAGCCTAACCCTAACCCTTACCCTTACACTAACCCTAACCCTAACCGTAACCTTAACCCTAACACTAACCCTAACCCTAACCCTTATCCTAACCCTAAACCTAACCCTAACTCTAACCCTAACCCTTACCCTAACCCTAACCCTAACTCTAACTCTAATCCTAACACTTACTTTTACCCTAATCCCAACCCTAACCTTAACCCTAACCCTAACCGTAACCCTAACTCTAACCTTAATCCTTACCCTTATCCTAACCCTAACCCAAAACCTAACCCTAACAACCTAACCCTAACCCTACCTTACACTAACCCTAACCCTAATCCTAACCCTTACCCTTACCCTAACCGTAACCAAACCTTTAACCTTACCCTAACCCTAAACCTAAATCTTACAATAACCCTAACTCTAACCCTCACCCCTAACCCTAACCCTAAGCCTAACCCTTACCCTTACCCTAACCTAACCCTAATTTTAACCCTAACCCTAACTCTAACCCCTACCTTTACCCTAACACGAAACCCAATCCTAACCCTAACCCTAAACCTTACCCTTACTCTAACCCTAACCCTAAACTTAAACCTAACCCTACCTTAACCCTAACCCTTACCCTAAACCTAACCCTAACCCTAACCCTAACCCTAACCGCTAACCCTAACCCTTACCCTTACCCTTACACTAACTCCAATGCTAACCTTAACCCTTACCCTAACCCTAACCCTAAACCTAACCCTAACCCTAACAATAACCCTAATCCTAACCCTAACCGTAACCCTTACCCTTACCCTAACCCTAACCCTAACCCTAACCCTAATCCTAACACTAACCCTAAACCTTACCCTTACCCTAACCCTAACCCTAACCTTAACCTTAATCCTAACCCTAAACCTAACTCTAACCCTAATCCTTACCCTTACCCTAACCCTAACCCTAACCCTAAACCTAACCCTAAACCTAACTCTTACCCTAACCTTAACCCTAAACCTAAACCTTAACCTTACCCTAACCCTAACCCTAACATTAACCTTAACCCTAACCTTAACACTAACCCTAACCCTAACCCTTACCCTAACCCTATCCCTAACCTTAACCCTAACACTAACCCTAACCCATATCCTTACCCTAACCCTAACCCTAACCGTAACCCTAAACCTAATCCTAACCCTAACCCTAACCCTTACCCTAACCCTAACCCTAACGCTAACCCTAACCCTTACCCTAAACCTAACCATAACCCTAACTCTAACCCTAACCCTTAGTTTTAACCTAACCCCAACCCTAACCTTAACCCTAACCCTAACCGTAACCTTAACTTTATCCCTAATCCTTATCCTTACCCTAACCCTAACCCTAACCCTAAACCTAACCCTAACCGTAACCCTAACCCTAACCTTAACCCTAACCCTAACCCTAACCCTTACCCTTACCCTAACCTTAACCTTAACCCTAACCCTAACCCTAACCCTTACCTTTACCCTAACCCGAAACCTAATCCTAACTCTAACCCTAACACTTACCCTTACCCTAACCCTAACCCTAACCTTAACCCTAACCCTAACCCTAACATAAACCCTTACCCTAAGCCTAACACTAACCATAACCCCTAACCCTAACCCTAACCCTAACCCTTACCCTTACCATAACCCAAACCCTAACACTTACCCTTACCCTAACACTAAACCTAACCCTAACCCTAACCCTAATCCTAACCCTTACCCTTACCCTAACCATAACCCTAACCCTAACCCCTAACCCTAACCCTAAAACTTACCCTTACCCTAACCCTAACCCTAACCTTACACCTAAATCTAACACTTACCCTAACCCTTACCCTTACCCTAACCCTAAACCTAAACCTAAACCTAACCTTAAACCTAATCCTAACCGGAACCCTTCCCCTAACCCTAATCCTAACCCTAAAACTTAACCTTACCCTAACCCTAACCCTAACCCTAACCTTAACCTTAACCCTAACCTTAACCCTAACCCTAACCCTAACCCTAACCCTTACCCTAACCCTAACCCTAACCTTAACCCTAACACTAACCCTAACCCATAACCTTACCCTAACCCTAAACCTAACCGTAACCCTAACCCTAATCCTAACCTAACCCTAACCCTTACCCTAACCCTAAACCTAACCCTAACCCTAACCCTTACCCTAAACCTAACCATAACCCTAACACTAACAATAACCCTTAGTTTTACCCTAACCCCAACCCTATCCTTAACCCTAACCCTAACCGTAACCCTAACTCTATCCCTAATCCTTATCCTTAGCCTAACCCTAACCCTAACCCTAAACCTAACCCTAACCCTAACCCTAACCCTAACCTTAACCCTAACCCTAACCCTAACCCTAACCCTAACCCTTACCCTTACCCTAACCTTAACCTTAACCCTAATCCTAACCCTAACCCTTACCTTTACCCTATTCCAAAACCTAATCCTAACCCTAACCCTAACACTTACCCTTACCGTAACCCTAACCCTAACCTTAACCCTAACCCTAACCCTAATATAAACCCCTACCCTAAACCTAACACTAACCCTAACCCCTAACCCTAACCCTAACCTTAACCCTTACCCTTAACATAATCCAAACCCTAACACTTACCCTTACCCTAACACTAAATCTAACCCTAACCCTAACCCTAATCCTAACCCTTACCCTTACCCTAACCATAACCCTAACCCTAACCCCTAACCCTAACCCTAACCCTAAAACTTACCCTTACCGTAACCCTAACCCTAATCTTAAACCTAAACCTAACACTAACCCTAATCCTTACCCTTACACTAACCCTAAACCTAAACCTAAACCTAACCTTAAACCTAACCCTAACCTGAACCCTTACCTTAACCCTAACCCTAACCCTAACCCTTACCCTTACCCTAACCTTAACCTTAACCCTAACCCTAACCCTAACACTTACCTTTACCCTAACCCCAAACCTAATCCTAACTCTAACCCTAACACTTACCCTTACCCTAACCCTAACCCTAACCTTAACCCTAACCCCTAACCCTAACCCTAACCCTAACCCTTACCCTTACCATAACCCAAACCCTAACAATTACCCTTACCCTAACACTAAACCTAACCCTAACCCTAACCCTAACCCTAATTCTAACCCTTACCCTTACCCTAACCATAACCCTAACCCTAACCCCTAACCCTAACCCTAAAACTTACCCTTACCCTAAACCTAACCCTAACCTTACACCTAAATCTAACACTTACCCTAACCCTTACCCTTACCCTAACCCTAAACCTAAACCTAAACCTAACCTTAAACCTAATCCTAACCGGAACCCTTCCCCTAACCCTAACCCTAACCTTAACCCTAAACCTAACCCTAACCCTAACCCTTATCCTAAACCTAACACGAACCCTAACCTTAACCCTTACCCTAACCCTTACCCTTACCCTAACACTAACCATAACCTTATCCCTAACCCTAACCCTAAACCTAACCCTTACCCTTACCCTAACATTAAATCTAACCCTTACCCTAATCCTAACCCTAACCCTAACCCTTAACTTAAACCTTACCCGAAATCTAACCCTAACCCTTACACTTACCCTAACCCTAACCCTAACCTTAACCCTAACCCTACACCTAACCCTTACCCTTACCCTTACCCTAACCCTAACCCTAACGCTAACCCTAATCGTTACCCTTACCCTAACATTAACCCTAACCTTAACCCTAATCCTAACCCTAATCCTAACCCTTACCCTTACCCTTAACCTTACCCTAAACCTAACCCCAACCTTAACCCTAACCCTAACCCTAACCCTAACCCTTACCCTAACACTAAACCTAACCCTAACCCTAACCCTTACCCTTACCCTTACACTAACACTAAACCTAACCCTAACCCTTACCCTAACCATAATCCTAACCATAACCCCTAACCCTAACCCTAACCCTAACACTTACCCTTAACCTAACCCTAACCCTAACCCTAACACCTACCCTTACACTAACCGTAACCCTAACCCTAACCCTAACCCTTACCCTTACCCTAACCCTAACCCTAACCTTACACCTAAACCTAACCCTAACACTAAACCTTACCCTTACCCTAACCCTAAACCTAAACCTAAACCTAACCTTAAACCTAATCCTAACCCGAACCCTTACCCTAACCCTAACCTTAATCCTAAACCTAACCCTAACCCTAACCCTTATCCTAAACCTAACACGAACCCTAACCTTAACCCTTACCTTAACCCTTACCCTTACCCTTACCCTAACCCTAACCCTAAACCTAACACTTACCCTTACCCTAACATTAAACCTAACTCTAAAACTAACCCTAACCCTTACCCTTACCCTAACCCTAAATCTAACCCTAATCCTAACCCTAACCCTTACCCTTACCCTAACTCTAACCCTAACCCTAACCTTAACCCTAACCCTTACCCTAACCATAACCCTAACTCTAACCCTAACTCTTACCCTTACCCTAAAACTAACCCTAACCTTAACCCTAACCCTAAACCTAACCCTAACCCTTACCCTTACCCTTACCCTAACCCTAACCCCAACCCTTACCCAAACCTAACCCTAACCCTAACCCTAACACTTAACCTTACACTAACACTAAACGTAACCCTAACCCTAACCCTAACACTACCCCTTACACTTACCCTAACACTAGCACTAACCCTAAACCTAACCCCTAACCCTAACCCTAACCCTAAACCTAAACCTAACCCTACCCCTAACCCTTACCCTTACCCTAACCCTAACCCTAACCGTAACCCTAACACTAATCCTAACCCTTAACCTAACCCTAACCCTAACCCTAAAACTTACCCTTACCCTAACCCTAATCCTAACCATAACCCTAACCCTAACCCTAACCCGAACCCTTATCCTAACCCTAACCCTGACCTTAACCCTAAAGCTAAACCTAACCCTAACCCTTATCCTAAACCTAACACGCACCCTAACCTTAACCCTTACCCTAACCCTTACCCTTACCCTAACCCTAACCCTAACCTTAACCCTAACCCTAACCTTAACCCTAACCCTTACCCTTACCCTAACACTAACCCTAACCTTAACCATAACCCTAACCCTAACCCTAACCCTAACCTTAACCATAACCCTAAAGCTAACCCTAACCCTTACCCTGAACCTAACCCTAAATCTAACCCTAATCCTAACCCTAACCCTAACCCTTACCCTTAACCTACCCTCAACCTAACCTTAACCCTAACCCTAACCCCAACCCTAACAGTTATCCTAACCCTAACCCTAACCCTAATCCTTACCCTTATCATAACCCTAACCTTAACCCTTACCCTTCCCCTAACACTAAACCTAACCCTAACCCTAAACCTAACCCTAAATCCTACCCTTACCCTGAAGCTAACCATAATCCTAATCCTAACCCTAACCGCTAACCCTACCCCTAACTCTAACCCTTACCCTTACCCTAACCCTAACCCTAACCTTAACCATAACCCTAACCCTAAACCTATCCCTAACCTTACCCTATTCCTAAACCTAACCCTAAACCTAAACCTAACCCTAACCCTACCTCTAAACCGAACCCTTACACTTACCCAAACCCTAACCCTAACCCT
>NW_028327706.1:153405-158405 GCF_031878675.1 Megascapheus bottae | reverse complement strand
ACCTAACCCTAACCCTAACCCTAACCCTTCCACTTACCTAATCCTAACCCTAACACTAAACCTTACCCTTACCCTAACTCTACCCCTAACCCTTACCATAACCCTAACCCTAACCCTAACCCTTACCCTAAGCCTAAACCTAACCCTAACCTAACAATAACGCTAACCCTAACCCTAACCCTAACCCTTACATTAACCCTAACCCTAACCTTAACCCTAACCTTAACCCTAACCCAAAACCTTACCCTAACTCTAAAAACCTAACCCTAATCCTAACCGTAACCCTAACCCTAAACCTAGACCTAGCCATAGCTCTAACCCTAACACTAACCCTAGCCCTAACCCTAACCCTAACTTAACCCTACCCCTACCCCTAAACCTAACCCTAATCCTATCCCGAACCCTAACCCTACCCCTACCCGTACCCCTAACCCTAACCCTAACTCTACCTCTACCCCTACCCCTAAACCTAATCCTAACCCTAACCCTAACCATACCCCTAACCCTAACCCTAAACTTAACCCTACTCCTAACCCTAACCCTATCCCTAAGCCTAACTCTACCCCTAAACCTAACCCTAACCCTAACCCTACCCTTACCCCTACCCCTAACTCTAAACCTAACCCTAACCCTAACCCTAACCCTAAACCTACACCTACACTTAACCCTAACCCTCACCCTAACCTTACCCCCACGCCTAACCCTAACCCTACCCCTAATCCTAACCCTAACCCTATCCCTAACCCTAACCGTAGACCTAGCACTAACCGTTACCGTAACCGTAACCATAATCCTAGCCCTAAACCTCACCGTAACACTAACCCTAGCCCTAGCCCTAACCCTAACCCTAACCCTAGCCCTAACCCTAACCCTAACCCTAGCCCTAGCTCTAACGCTAAACCTAACGCTAAACCTACCCCTAACCCTAACCCCAACCCAAACCCTAACCCTAACCCTAACCCTAACCTGGCCCCTAACCTGACTACTATCCTACCCCTACCCCTTCCCCTACCCCTACCCCTAACCCTAACCCTAACCCTACCCCTACCACTAACCCTAACCCTAACCCTAAACCTAACCCTACCCCTAACCGTAACCCTATCCCTAACCTAACCCTAACCCTAACTCTAACCTTAATACTTACCTCTAACCCTAACCCTAACCCTAACCCTAATCCTAACTCTAAACCTAACTCTAACCCTAACCCTAACCCTAACCCTAACACCTACCCTTACCCTAACCCTAACCCTAACCTTAAACCTAACACTAACCCTAACTCTAACCCTAACCTTAACCCTAACCCTAACCATAACCCTTACCCTTACCCTACCAATAACCTAACCTTAACACTAACCCTAACAAGAACCCTAACAGTTACCCTAACCCTAACCCTAACCCTAACCCTTACCCTTACCCTAACCCTAACCCTAAACTTAAGCCTAACCCTAACCCTAATCCTTACCCTTACCCTAACCCTAACCCTACCATTACCTTACCCTAACACTAAACCTAACCCTAACCCTAAACCTAACCCTAACCCTTACCCTTACCCTAAACCTAACCCTAATCCTAAACCTAACCCCTAACCCTACCCCTAAACCTAAACCTTACCCTAACCCTAACCCTAACCCTACCCCTTACCCTAACCCTAACCCTAAACTTAACCCTTACCCTAACCCTTACCCTTACCCTAACCCTAACATGTTCCCTAACCCTAACTCTAACCCTAACCCTAATCCCTAACACTAAGCCTAACCCTAACACTTACCCATAAGATAACCCTAACCCTAACCCTAACCCTTACCCTAACCCTAACCCTAATCCTAACCCTTACCCTTAGCCTAACCCTAACCCTAACCTTAACCCTAACACCAACCCTAACCCTAACCCTTACCCTTACCCTAAACCTAAATCTAACCCTAACCATAACCCTAACCCTAACCCTTACCCTTACCCTACCCGTAACCTAACCTTAACCCTAACCCTAACCCTAACCCTAACTGTTACCCTAACCCTAACCATAACCCTAACCCTTACCCTAATCCTAATCTTACCCCTAACATTAACCCTAACCCTAATCCTTACCCTACCCTAACCCTAACCCTAACCCTTACACTTACCCTTAGCCTAACCCTAACCCTAACCTTAACCCTAACCGTAACCATAAACCTATCCCTTAACCTTACTCTAACGGTAAACCTAACCGTAACCCTAACCGTAACCCTAACCCTTACCCTTACCCTAACACTAACCCTAACAATAAGCCTAACCATAACCCTAACCCTTACACTAACCCTAAAACTAACCCTTAGCCTTACCCTAACCCTAACCCTAACCCTAAACCTAACCTTAACACTAACGCTAACCCTAACCCTTACCCTTAACCTAAGACAAAACCTAACCCTAACCCTAACCCTAATCTTTATCCTTACCCTATCCCTAAACCTAACCATAACCCTAACCCTAACCCTAACCCTTACCTTTAGCCTAACACTAACCCTAACCTTAAGCCTAACCCTAACCCTAAGCCTAACCCTTACTTAAACGTAACCATAACCCTAACCCTAACCCTAAACCTAACTCTAAACCTAACCCTAACCCTAACCCTAACCTTAACCCTAACCCTAACCTTAACCCTAACCCTAACCCTAACCCTTACCCTAAACCTAAACCTAACCCTAACCATAACGCTAAACCGTACCCTTACCTTTACACTGACCCTAACCCCAACCCTAACCCTAATCCTAACACTAAACCTAACCCTAACCCTAACCCTTATTCTAACCCTAACCCTAACCCTAACCCCTAACCCTAACCTTAACCCTTAGCCTTACCCTAACACTAACGCTAACCTTAACCCTAACCCTAACCCTAACCCTATACCTAACCTTAACAATAACCCTAAACCTAAACCTAACTTTAACCCTTACACTTACCCTAACCCTAACCCTAACCCTAGCCCTAATCCTAAACCTAACCCTAACCCTTACCCTTACTCTAACCCCAACCCTAACCTTAACCCTAACCCTAACTGTAACCTTAACTTTATCCCTAATCCTTATCCTTACCCTAACCCTAACCCTAACCCTAAACCTAACCCTAACCCTAACCCTAACCCTAACCTTAACCCTAACCCTAACCCTAACCCTTACCCTTACCCTAACCTTAACCTTAACCCTAACCCTAACCCTAACCCTTACGTTAACCCTAACCCGAAACCTAATCCTAACTCTAACCCTAACACTTACCCTTACCCTAAACCTAACCCTAACCCTAACCTTAACCCTAACCCTAACCCTAACATAAACCCTTACCCTAAACCAGCACTAACCCTAACCTCTAATCCTAACCCTAACCCTTACCCTTACACTAACCCTAACCCTAACCGTAACCTTAACCCTAACACTAACCCTAACCCTAACCCTTATCCTAATCCTAAACCTAACCCTAACCCTAACCCTAACCCTAAACCTAACCCTAACCCTAACCCTAACCCTAACCTTAACCCTAACCCTAACCGTAACCCTAACTCTAACCTTAATCCTTACCCTAATCCTAACCCTAACCCAAACCCTAACCCTAAAACTAACCCTAACCCTAACCCTTATCCTAACCCTTACCCTTACCCTAACCCTAACCCTAAATCTTACAAAAACCCTAACCCTAATCCTAACCCCTAACCCTAACCCTAAGCCTAACCCTTACCCTTACCCTAACCTTAACCCTAATCTTAACCCTAACCCTAACTCTAACCCCTACTTTACCCTAACACAAAACCCAATCCTAACTCTAACCCTAACACTTACCCTTACCCTAACCCTAACCCTAAACTTAAACCTAAACCTAACCTTAACCCTAACCCTTACCCTAAACCTAACCCTAACCCTAACCCCTATTCCTAATCCTAACCCTAACCCTTACCCTTACCATAACCCAAACACTAACACTTACCCTTACTCTCACACTAAACCTAATCCTAACCCTAACCCTAATCCGAACCCTTACCCTTACCCTAACCATAACCCTAACCCTAATCCCTAACCCTAACCCTAACCCTAAAACTTACCCTTACCCTAACCCTAACACTAACCTTAAACCTAAACCTAACACAAACCCTAACCTTTACCCTTACACTAACCCTAAACCTAAACCTAAACCTATCCTGAAACCTAACCCTAACCAGAACCCTTACCCTAACGCTAACCCTAACCTTAACCCTAACCCTAACCCTAACCCTAACCCTTATCCTAAACCTAAACCGAAACCTAACCCTAACCCTTACCCTTACCCTAACCCTAACCCTAACCTTAACCCTAACCCTAACCCTAACCCTAAACTTAACCCTAACGCTAACCCTAACCCTAACGCTTACCCTTACCATAACCCTAACCCTAACCCTAACCCTATCCCTAACTCTAACCCTAACCGTTACCCTTACCCTAACCCTAACCCCAACCTTAACCCTAACACTAACCCTAAACCTAACCCCTAACACTAACCCTAACCCTAACCCTTACCCTTACCCTAACCATAACCTTAACCCTAACCCTAACCCTAACCCTTACCCTTACCCTAAAGCTAAACCTAACCCTATCCCTAACCCTAACTCTTACCCTTACCCTAACCCTAAGCCTAACCTTAACCCTAACCCTAACCCTAACACTTAACCTAACCCTAACCCTAATCCTAACCCTTACCCTAACACTAAACCTAACCCTAAACCTAACCCTAACCCTACCCCTTACACTTACCCTAACACTAACACTAACACTAAACCTAACCCCTAACACTAACCCTAAACCTAACCCTTACCCTTACCCTAACCATAACCTTAACCCTAACCCTAACCCTAACCCTTACCCTTACCCTAAACATAAACCTAACCCTAACCCTAACCCTAACTCTTACCCTTACCCTAACCCTAAGCCTAACGTTAACCCTAACCCTAAACCTAACCCTTAACCTAACCCTAACCCTAACCCTTACCCTTACCCTAACCC
>NW_028327706.1:130905-148405 GCF_031878675.1 Megascapheus bottae | reverse complement strand
AACCCTAACCATAACCCTACCAATAACCCTAAACCTAAACCTAATCCTACCCCTAACCCTACCCCTAACCTTACCACTACCCCTTCTCCTAACCCTAACCCTAACCCTACCCCTAAATCTAAACCTAACCCTAACCCTAATCCTAAACCTAACCCTACCCCAACCCCTACCCTACTCCTACCCTTACCCTACCCCTACCCCTACCCCTAACCCTAACCCTAACCCTAGCACTAACCCTAACCCTAACCCTAGCCCTAGCCCTAAACCTAACCCTAACCCTACCCCTACTCCTAACCCTAAACCTAACCCTATCCCTAACCCTAACCGAAATTGTAACCCTATCCCTAACACTAACCCTAACCCTAACCCTAAACCTACCCCTACCCTTACCCCTAACCCAAACCATAACTGTAACCGTAGCCCTAGCCCTAACCCTAATCGTAACTCTAACCCTAGCCCTAGCCCTAATCCAAACCCTAACCCTACCCCTAACCCTAACCTTAACCCTAGCAATAGCCTTAACCCTAACCCTAACCCTAACACTACCCCTAACCCTATCCCCAACCCCAACCCTAACCCTACACCTAACACTAACCCTACCCTTACTCTACCCCTACACCTACCCCTAACCCTAAATTAAACCTAACCCTACCCCTACCACTAACCCTAACCCTAACCCTACACCTAACCCTAACCCTATCCCTAACCCTAACCCTGACCCTAACCCTAACCCTACCCCTAACCCTAACTGTAACCGTAACCCAAACCCTACTCTACCCCTAACCCTAACCCTAACCCAACCCCTACCCCTACCCCTAACCCTAACCATAACCCTACGTCTACCCCTACACCTAACCCTAACACTAACCTTAACCCTAACCCTAAGCCTGCCCATAACCCTAACTCTACCCCGCACAATAACCCTAACCCTAATCTTAACCCTAAACCTACCCCTACCACTAACCCTACCCCTAACCCTAACTCTAACCCTACCCCTAACCCTACCCTTACCTTACCCCTACCCCAAATCCTAACCCTAAACTTAACCCTAACCCTACCCCTACCACTAACCCTAACCCTAACCCTAACCCTAACCCTACACCTAACCCTAACCCTATCCCTAACCCTAACCCTGACCCTGACCCTAACCCTACCCATAACCCTAACTGTAACCGTAACCCTAACCCTACACTACCCCTACCCCTAACCCTAACCCTACCCCTACACCTAACCCTAACCCTAACCTTAACCCTACCTCTAAACCTAACCCTAACCCTAACACTACCCTTTACCCTAACCCTAACCCTGCCCATAACCCTAACACTACCCCTCCCAATAACCCTAACCCTAACCTTAACCCTAAACCTACCCCTACCACTAACCCTAACCCTACCCTAACCCTAACCTTACCCCAAACCATAACCCTACCGCTACCCCTAACGCTAACCATAACACTAACCCTAACCCTAACCCTAACCCTAAACCTAACCCTACCCCTACCCCTAACCTTAAACCTATCCCCACCCCTAACCTTAACCCTAACCCTAACCCTACCCCTAACCCTACCCATAAGCCTAACTCTACCCCTAACCCTAACCCTAACCCTATCCCTAACCCTAAATTAACCCTAACCCTAACCCTAAATCTAACCATACCCCTAACCCTACCCTACCCCTACCCCTACCCTAACCCTACACCTATGCCTAAACCTAACCCTAACCCTAACCTGAAACCTAGCCCTAGTCAAAATCCTACCCCTACCCCTAACCCTAACCTTAACCCTAACTCTACCAATACCCCTACACCTACCCCTAACCCTAACCCTAACCCTAAGTCTAGCCATAGCCATAGACCTAAACCTAACCCTAGCCCTAGCCCTAGCCCTAATCATAACCCTAACCCTAACCCTACCCCTAACCCTAAACCTAAACCTAATCCTAACCCTAACCCTAACCCTAAACCCTACCACTACCCCTTCCCCTAACCCTAACCCTACCCCTAAATCTAAACGTAACCCTAATCCTAAACCTAACTCTACCCCTACCCTACCCATACCATTAATCCTACCCCTATCCCTAACCCTAACCCTACCACTAACCCTAACCCTAACCCTAACCCTATCCCTAACCCTAACCCTAACCCTACCTGTACCCCGAACCCTAACCCTAACCCTAACCCTACCCCTAACCCTAACCCTAAACCTAACCCTAAACCTACCTCTACCCCTACCCTTACCCTTAACCTTAACACTAACCATAAACATAACCTTACCCCTACTCCTACCCCTACTCCTAACCGTAACCCTACCCCTAACCCTAACCCGAATCCGAACCCGAACCCTAACCCTAAAACTGCAACCATAATCCTAACCCTAACCCTAACCTTAACCCTTACCCTTACCCTAAATCTAAACCTAACCCTAACCCTACACCTAGACCTAACTCTAACCCTAACCCTAGCCCTAACCCTAACCCTAACCCTAAACGTACCCCTACCCTTACCCCTAAACCTAACCCTAACCCTACACCTAGACCTAACTCTAACCATAGCCCTAGCCCTAACCCTAACCTAACCCTAACCCTAACCCTAGTCCTATTCCTAACCCTAACCTAGCCATAACCCTAACCCTAAAACTAGCAATAGCCCTAACCCTAAACATAACCCTAACCCTACCCATAACCCTAACCTCAACCCCAACCCTAACCCTAACCCTAACCATACCCCTAACCCTAACCCTACCCTTAAACTACCCCTACCCCTACCCCTACACCTACCCCTACCCCTACAACTAACCCTAACACTAACCCTATCCCTACCCCTAACCCTAACCCTATCCCTAACCCTAACCCTGACCCTAACCCTAACCCTACCCCTAACACTAACTGTAACCCTAACCCTAACCCTACCGCTACACCTAACCAGAACCCTAAACCTATCCCTACCCCGAAACCTAACCCTAACCCTAACCTTAACCCTACCTCTAGCCCTACCCCTAACCCTAACACTAACCCTAATCCTAACCCTAACCCTAACCCTACTACTAACCCTACCCCTACCCCTAACCCTAACCCTAACCCTACTCCTAAACCTAACCCTACCCCTACCCCTAAACCTACCCCTACCCCTACCCCTAACTTGACCCCTAAACCTAACACCAGCCCTAGCCCTAAGCCTAACCCTAACCCTAACCCTTGCGCTAGCCCTAACCCTAACCCTAAACCTAATCCACCCCTAACCCCTAACCCTAACCCTAACCCTAACCCTAAACCTAACCCCAACCCTAACCCAAACCCTACATCTACCCCTAACCCTAACCCTAACCCTACACCTAACCGTAACTCTAACCCTAACCCTTAACGTAACCCTAACCCTAACACTACCCATGACCCTACACCTACCCCTCCCCGTACCCCTGCCCCTAACCCTAACCCTACCCCTAACCCTAACTCTACCCCTAAACCTAACCCTAACCGTACCCCTACCACTAACCCTAACTCTAACCCTAACCCTAAACGAAAGCCTAACCCTAACCCTAAACCTATCCCTACCCCTACCCCTAAAACTACCCCAAACGCTAACCCTAACCCTAACCCTAGCCCTAGCCCTAACCATAACCCTAACCCTAACCCTAGCCCTAGCCATAGCCCTAAACCTAACCCTAGGCCTAATCCTAACCCTAAAACTAACCCTACCCCTAACCCTAAACCTACCCCTATCCCTACCGCTAATCCTACCACTACCCCTTCCCCTAACCCTAACACTAATCCTACCCTAAATATAAACCTAACCCTACCCCTACCACTAACCCAAACCCTAACCCTAACACTACCCCTAACCCTAACCCTATCCCTAACCCTAAACCTAACCCTAACCCTGCACCTAACCCTACCCCTACCCCTACGCCTAATCCTAACCCTACCCCTATGCCTAACCCTAACCCTAACACTAGCCCTAACCCTAACGCTAACCCTAAACGTAGCCCTAATCCTAACCCTACCCCTACCCCTAACCCTAACCTTAACCCTAACGCTACCCCCACCCCTAAAACTACCCCTAACCCTAACCCTAGACCTAGCCCTAACCACAACCCTAACCCTAACCCTACACCAAACCGTAACCCTACCGCTACCCCTACCGCTAACCATAACACTAACCCTAACCCTAAACCTAAACCTAACCCTACCCCTAACCCTAACCCTAACCCTAAACCTAACCCTAACCCTACCCCTACACCTACCCCTACCCCTAAACCTAACCCTAACCCTACCCCTAAACCTAACCCTAAACCTAACCCTACCTCTAACCCTAACCCTAAACCTAACCCTAACCCTAACCCTAGCCCTACCCTTACCCCTAAGTCTACGCCTAACCCTAACCATAACCTTACCCCTACGCCTACCCATACCCTTACCCCTAACCCTAACCCTACCCCTAACCTTACCTTAACCCTAACTCGAACCTGAACCCTAACCCTAAAACCCTAACCATAATCCTAACCCTAAACCTATCCATAAACCTAACCCTAGCCCTAGCCCTAACCCTAAACCTAACCCTATCCCTAGCCCTAGACGTAACCCTAACCCTAACCCTAGCCCTACCCTAGCCCCAACCCTAGACCTAGCCCTATACTTAACCCTAACCCTACCCCTAACACTAAAACTAACCCTAAACCTACCCCTACCCCTAACCCTAACGCTAAACCTAACCCTACCCCTAACCCTAACCCTAAACGTAACTCTAAACCTACCCTTACACTTACCCCTAAACCTAACCCTAACCGTAACCATAGCCCTAGCCTTAACCATAACCCTAACCCTAACCCTAGCCCTAATCCTAATCCTAACCCTAGCCCTAACCCTAACCCTAACCCTAGCAATAGCCCTAACCCTAAACCTAACCCTAACCCTAACCCTACCCCTACCCTTACCCCTAACCCTACGCCTAACCTTAACCATAACCTTACCCCTACGCCTACCCATACTCCTAACCCTACCCCTAACCTTAACCCTAACTCGAACCTGAACCCTAACCCTAAAACCCTAACCATAATCCTAACCCTAAACCTATCCCTAAACCTAACCCTAGCCCTAGCCCTAACCCTAAACCTAAACCTATCCCTAGCCCTAGATGTAACCCTAACCCTAACCCTAGCCCTAACCGTAGCCCCTACCCTAGACCTAGCCCTATACTTAACCCTAACCCTACCCCTACCCCTAACCCTAACGCTAACCCTAACCCTACCCCTAACCCTAACCCAAACCGTAACTCTAAACCTACCCTTACACTTACCCCTAAACCTAACCCTAACCGTAACCATAGCCCTAGCCCTAATCGTAACCCTAACCCTAGCAATAGCCCTAACCCTAAACCTAACTCTAACCCTACCCCTAACTCTAACCCCCAACGCCAACCCTAACCCTAAGCCTAACCCTATCCCTAACCCTAACCCTACCCTTACCCTACCCCTACCCCTACCCCTAACCCTAACCCTGCCCCTACAACTAACCCTAACTCTAACCCTAACCCTACCCCTAACCCTAACCCTATCCCTAACCCTAACCCTGACCCTAACCCTAACCCGACCCCTAACCCTAACTGTAACCCTAACCCTACCACTACCCCTACACCTAACCCTAAGCCTAACCCTAACACTACCCATACCCCTAAACCTACCCCTAACCCTAACCCTAACCCTAACCCTAAAACCCTAACCCTAATCCTAACCCTAACGCTAACCCTAGCCCTAGCCCTAACCCTAACTCTAACCCTAACTCTAGCCCTAAACCTACCCCTAACCCTAACCCTAGCCCTAGCCCTAACCCTAAACCTAACCCTAGCCCTAACCCTAACCCTAACCCTAGCCCTAACCCTAACCATAACCCTAGCCCTAACCCTAACCCCAACCCTAACCCCAACCCTAACCGTAACCCTACCCATACACCTACCCCTACCTATAACCCTAAGCCTAACCTTACACTACCTCTACCCCTAACCCTAACCCTAACCCCACCCCTAACCCTAAACCTAAACCTAACCCTAGCCCTAGCCCTAACCCTCACCCTCACCCTACCCCTACCCCTAACCCTAACCCTACCCCTACACCTACTCTTAACCCTACCCCTAACCCTAACTCTAATCCTAACTCTAAACTTAAACCTACCCCTACCCCTAACCCTAACCATAACCCTAACTATAATGCTACCGCTAACCTTTCCCCTACCCTGTTCCCCTACCCCTACCCATAACCCTAACTCTACCCCTAATGCTACCCCTAACCCTAACCCTAACCCTAACCCTTCCCTTACCACTTACCCTAACCCTGCCCCTAACCATAACCTTACCTCTACGCCTACCCCTTCCCGTAACTCTAACCCTAACCCTATCCGTAACTCTAACCCTAACCAGAACCCGAACCCTAACACTAAAACCCTAACCATAATCCTAATCCTAAACCTATCCCTAAATCCTAACCCTAGCCCTAGCCCTAACCCTAACAATAATGCTAACCCTAGCCCTAGACCTAACCCTAACCTTAACCCTAGCCCTAACCCTAACCCTAAACCTAGCCCTAGCCCTAGCCCTAACCCTAACCCTAACCCTAACCCAAAACCTACCATTACCCTAACCCTAACCCTAACCCTAACCATACCCCTACCACTAATCCTAACCCGAACCCTAACCCTACACCTAACCCTAACCCTGTGCCTAACCCTAACCCTACCCCTAAACCTACCCCTACCCCTAATCCTAAACCTAATCCTAACCCTTCCCCTAACCCAAACCGTAACCCTAACCCTAATCCTAACCCTAACCCTAAGTCTACCCCTACCCCTACACCTACCCTACACCTACCCCTAACCCTAACCCAAACCCTAACCCTAACCCTAATCTTACCCCCAACCCTACCCCTAACCCCAACCCTAACCCTACCCCTAAAGCTACCACTAAACCTAAACCTAACCCTAACCCTAAACCTACCCCTACCCCTAACCCTAACCAAACCCATAACCGTAACCCTACCCCAAACCCTAACCCTACCTCTAACGCTATCCCTAACCCTATCCCTAACCCTAACCCTAACCCTAAACCTAACACTAACCCTAACCCTAAACCTACCCCTACCTCTAACCGTAACCCTAACTCTAACCCTACCCCTACCCCTAACCCTAACCCTAACCCTAACCCTAACACTACACCTTACCCTAACCCTAACCCTAACCCTAACACTACCCCTAACCCTAACCCTAACTATAACCCTAACCCTACACCTAAACCTAACCCTACCCATAACCCCAACTCTAACCCAAACCCTAACCGTAACCCTAAACCTACCCCTACCACTACACCTAAACCTACCCTAACCCCAAACCTAACCCTACCCCTACCCCTACCCCTAACCCTAAGCTTACCCCTAACCCTACCCCTAAACCCTAACCCAAACCTACCCCTAACCCTAACCCTACCCCCAACCATAACCCTACCAGTAACGATAACCCTAACCAGAACCCTAATCCTAAACCTACCCCTACCCCCCCTACCCCTAACCCTAACCCTAACCTTAACCCTACCCCTAACGCTAACCCTACCCCTACCCCTAAACCTAAACCTAACCCTAAACCTACCCTACCCCTACAAGTACTCCTAACCCTAACCGTAACACTAAAACCCTAACCCTAATTCTAACCCTAACCCTAACCCTAATCCTAGCTCTAGCCCTAAATCTAAACCTAACCCTAAACCTAGACCTAGCCCTAACCCTAACCCTACACCTACCCCTACCCCTAAATCTACCCCTACCTCTAACCGAATCCTAACCCTTACCCTAACCCTACCCTAGTCCTAAACTTCACATTCCCCCTACCCTACCCCTACCCATACCCTACCCCTACACCTACCCCTAACCCTACCCCTACACCTAACCCTACCCCTACCCTTACCCCTAACCCTAACCCTAAACCTACCCCTACCCTTAACCCTAGCCCTAACCCTAACCATAACCCTACACTTACGCCTACCTCTAGCCCTACCCCTAACCCTAACACTACCCCTAACCCTAACACGAAATCGAACCCTAACCCTAAAAACCTAACCCTAACCCTAACCCTAACTCTAGACCTAGCCATAGCCCTAACCCTAACCCTAACCCTAGCCCTAACCATAACCCTAACCTAACCCTACCCTAACCCTAAACCTAACCCTAATCCTATCCCTAACCCTAACCCTACCCCTACCCGTACCCCTAACCCTAACCCTAACTCTACCCCTACGCCTACCCCTAACCTAAACCTAACCCTAACCCTAACCCTACCCCTCATCCTAACCCTAAACTTAACCCTACTCCTAACCCTAACCCTATCCCTAAGCCTAACTCTACCCCTAACCCTAACCCTAACCCTAACCCTACCCTTACCCCTACCCCTAACTGTAAACCTAACCCTAACCCTAACCCTAAACTTACACCTACCCTTACCCCTAACCGTAATGCTAACCTTACCCCCACGCATAACCCTAACCCTACCCCTAATCCTAACCCTAACCCTACCCCTAACCCTAACGCTAACCCTAACCCGAACCCTAACCCTAAAACCCTAACCCTAATCCTAACCCTATCCCTAACCCTAACCGTAGACCTAGCACTAACCGTTACCCTAACCGTAACCAGAGCCCTAGCCCTAACCCTAACTGTAACACTAACCCTAGACCTAGCCCTAATCCTAACCCTAACCCTAGCCCTAGCTCTAACCCTAAACCTAACGCTAAACCTACCCCTAACCATAACCCCAACCTAAACTCTAACCCCTAACCTAACCTAACCCTAACTAACCCTAACCCTACCCTACCCCTACCCCTACCCTAACCCCTAACCCTACCCCTAACCTCTAACCTAACCCTAACCCTTACCCTAACCCTACCCTAACCTAACCCTAACCCTACCCTAACCCTAACCCTAACCCTAACCCTAACCCTACCCTAACCCTAACCCTAACCCTTAACCTAACCCTAACCCTAAACCCTAACCCTAACCTTACACCCTAACCCTAACCTTACCCTTAACCCTAACCCTAACCCTAACCTAACCCTTAACCCTAACCCTAACCCTACACTTACCTCCTAACCCTAACCTTACCCTTACCTTACCCTAACCTAAACCTAACCCTAAACCTAACCTAACCCTAACCCTTACCCTAAACCTAACCCTAACCCTAAACCTAACCCTAACCCTAACCTCCTAAACCTAACCTTACCCTAACCCTAACCCTTACCCTAACCCTAACCCTAAACTTAACCCTAACCCTAACCCTAACCCCTAACCCTAACCCTAACCCTAACCCTTACCCTTATCCTAACCTAGCCTTAACCCTAAACCTAACCTTAACCCTAAAGCTAACCCTAACCCTTACCCTTACCCTAAGACTAAGCCTAACCTAACCCTAACCCTAATCTTTATCCTTACCCTATCCCTAACCCTAACCCTAACCCTAACCCTAACCCTAACCCTTACCTTTAGCCTAACCTAACCCTAACATTAGCCTAACCTAACCCTAAGCCCTAACCCTAACCTTAACCGTAACCATAACCCTAACCCTAGCCCTAAACCTAACTCTAATCTAACCCTAACCCTAACCCTAACCTTAACCCTAACCCTAACCTTAACCCTAACCCTAACCCTAACTCCTTAACCCTAAACCTAACCCTAACCATAACGCTAAACCGTACCCTTACATTTACCCTAACCTAAACCCAACCCTAAACCTAACCCTAACACTAAACCTAACCCTAAACCCTTATTCTAACCCTAATCCTAACCCAACCCCTTACCCTAACCCTTAACCCTTACCCTTACCCTAACCCTAATGCTAACCTTAACCCTAACCCTAACCCTAAGTCTAACCCTACCCCTACACCTACCCTACACCTACCCCTAACCCTAACCCTAACCCTAACCCTAACCCTATCTTACCCCCAACCCTCCCCTAACCCCAACCCTAACCCTACCCTAAAGCTACCACTAAACCTAAACCTAACCCTAACCCTAACCCTACCCCTAACCCTAACCCTAACCTAAACCCATAACCGTAACCCTACCCCAAACCCTAACCCTACCTCTAACGCTATCCCTAACCCTATCCCTAACCCTAACCCTAACCCTAAACCTAACACTAACCCTAACCCTAAACCTACCCCTACCTCTAACCGTAACCCTAACTCTAACCCCCTACCCCTAACCCCTAACCCTAACCCTAACCCTAACACTACCCCTTACCCTAACCCTAACCCTAACCCTAACACTACCCCTAACCCTAACCCTAACTATAACCCTAACCCTACACCTAAACCTAACCCTACCCATAACCCCAACTCTAACCCAAACCCTAACCGTAACCCTAAACCTACCCCTACCACTACACCTAAACCTACCCTAACCCCAAACCTAACCCTACCCCTACCCCTACCCCTAACCCTAAGCTTACCCCTAACCCTACCCCTAAACCCTAACCCAAACCTACCCCTAACCCTAACCCTACCCCCAACCATAACCCTACTAGTAACGATAACCCTAACCAGAACCCTAATCCTAAACCTACCCCTACCCCTAACCCTAACCCTAACCTTAACCCTACCCCTAACGCTAACCCTACCCCTACCCCTAAACCTAAACCTAACCCTAAACCTACCCTACCCCTACAAGTACTCCTAACCCTAACCGTAACACTAAAACCCTAACCCTAATTCTAACCCTAACCCTAACCCTAATCCTAGCTCTAGCCCTAAATCTAAACCTAACCCTAAACCTAGCCCTAGCCCTAACCCTAACCCTACACCTACCCCTACCCCTAAATCTACCCCTACCTCTAACCGAATCCTAACCCTTACCCTAACCCTACCCTAGTCCTAAACTTCACATTCCCCCTACCCTACCCCTACCCATACCCTACCCCTACACCTACCCCTAACCCTACCCCTACACCTAACCCTACCCCTACCCTTACCCCTAACCCTAACCCTAAACCTACCCCTACCCTTAACCCTAGCCCTAACCCTAACCATAACCCTACACTTACGCCTACCTCTAGCCCTACCCCTAACCCTAACACTACCCCTAACCCTAACCCGAAATCGAACCCTAACCCTAAAAACCTAACCCTAACCCTAACCCTAACTCTAGACCTAGCCATAGCCCTAACCCTAACCCTAACCCTAGCCCTAACCATAACCCTAACCTAACCCTACCCTAACCCTAAACCTAACCCTAATCCTATCCCTAACCCTAACCCTACCCCTACCCGTACCCCTAACCCTAACCCTAACTCTACCCCTACGCCTACCCCTAACCTAAACCTAACCCTAACCCTAACCCTACCCCTCATCCTAACCCTAAACTTAACCCTACTCCTAACCCTAACCCTATCCCTAAGCCTAACTCTACCCCTAACCCTAACCCTAACCCTAACCCTACCCTTACCCCTACCCCTAACTGTAAACCTAACCCTAACCCTAACCCTAAACTTACACCTACCCTTACCCCTAACCGTAATGCTAACCTTACCCCCACGCATAACCCTAACCCTACCCCTAATCCTAACCCTAACCCTACCCCTAACCCTAACGCTAACCCTAACCCGAACCCTAACCCTAAAACCCTAACCCTAATCCTAACCCTATCCCTAACCCTAACCGTAGACCTAGCACTAACCGTTACCCTAACCATAACCAGAGCCCTAGCCCTAACCCTAACCGTAACACTAACCCTAGACCTAGCCCTAATCCTAACCCTAACCCTAGCCCTAGCTCTAACCCTAAACCTAACGCTAAACCTACCCCTAACCATAACCCCAACCTAAACTCTAACCCTAAACCTAACCCTAAACTGAACCCTAACCTGACCCCTAGCCTACCCCTAACCCTACCCCTACCCCTAACTCTAACCCTAACCCTACCCCTACCACTAACTCTTACCCTAACCCTAACCCTAACACCTACCCTTACCCTAACCCTAACCCTAACCTTAAACCTAACCCTAACCCTAACTCTAACCCTAAACTTAACCCTAACCCTAACCCTAACCCTAACAGTTACCCTAACCCTAACCCTAATCCTGACCCTTACCCTTACCCTAACCCTAACCCTAACCTTAACTCTAACCCTAACCCTAATCCTTACCCTTACACTAGCCCTAACCCTAACCCTTACCATTACCTTTACCCTAACACTAAACCTAACCCTAAACCTAACCCTAACCCTTACCCTTACCCTAAACCTAACCCTAATCCTAAACCTAACTCCTAACCCTACCCCTAAACCTAAACCTTACCCTAACCCTAACCCTAACCCTTACCCTAACCCTAACCCTAAACTTAACCCTAACCCTAACCCTAACCCTTACCCTAACCCTAACCCTAACCCTAACCCTTACCCTTATCCTAACCCTAGCCTTAACCCTAAACCTAACCTTAACCCTAAAGCTAACCCTAACCCTTACCCTTACCCTAAGACTAAGCCTAACCCTAACCCTAACCCTAATCTTTATCCTTACCCTATCCCTAAACCTAACCCTAACCCTAACCCTAACCCTAACCCTAACCCTTACCTTTAGCCTAACACTAACCCTATCATTAAGCCTAACCCTAACCCTAAGCCTAACCCTAACCTTAAACGTAACCATAACCCTAACCCTAGCCCTAAACCTAACTCTAAATCTAACCTAACCCTAACCCTAACCTTAACCCTAACCCTAACCTTAACCCTAACCCTAACCCTAACACTTATCCTAACCCTAAACCTAACCCTAACCATAACGCTAAACCGTACCCTTACATTTACCCTAACCTAAACCCAACCCTAAACCTAACCCTAACACTAAACCTAACCCTAACCCTAAACCTTATTCTAACCCTAATCCTAACCCCAACCCCTTACCCTAACCTTAACCCTTACCCTTACCCTAACCCTAATGCTAACCTTAACCCTAACCCTAACCCTAACCCTATTCCTAACCCTAACCCTAAACCTAACCCTAACTTTAACCCTTACACTGACCCTAACCCTAACCCTAACCCTAACCCTAACCTTAACCCTTACCCTTACCCTAACCCTAACCCTAACCCTAACCCTAACCCTACCCCTAGACCTAATCCTAACCCTAACCCAAGCAGTAACCCTATCCCCAACCCTGGCCCTAGCCCTAACCTTAACCCTAACCCTACCCCTCACCCTAAAACTAACCCTAACCCTAAGCCTACCCCTAAACCTAACGCTTACCCTAACCCTACCCCTAACACTAACCCTAAACTTACCCCTACCCTTACCCCTAAACCTAACCCTAACCGTAACCATAGCCCTAGCCCTAAGCCTAACCTAACCCTAACCCTAACCCTAGACCTATTCCTAACCCTAACCCTACCCATAACCCTAACCTCAACCCCAACCCTAACCCTATCCCTAACCCTACCCCTAACCCTAAACCTACCCTTACCCTACCCCTACCCCTACCCCTACACCTACCCCCACCCCTACAACTAACCCTAACACTAACCCTATCCCTACCCCTAACCCTAACCCTACCCCTAACCCTAACTGTAACCCTAACCCTAACCCTACCGCTACACCTAACCAGAACCCTAACCCTATCCCTACCCAGAACCCTAACCCTAACCCTAACCTTAACCCTACTTCTAACCCTACCCTAATCCTAACCCTAACCCTAACCCTACGCCTAACCCTACCCCTAACCCTAACCCTAACCCTAGTCCTAACCCTACCCCTACCCCTACCCCTAACCCTACCCCTACCCCTATCCCTAACTTTACCCCTAAACCTAACATCAGGCCTATCCCTAACCCTAACCCTAAACCTAACCCACCCCTAACCCCTAACCCTAACCCTAACCCTAACCCTAAACCTAACTCCAACCCTAACCCAAACCCTACATCTACCCCTAACCCTATCCCTAACTCTACACCTAACCCTAACTCTAACCCTAACCCTAAACGTAACCCTAACCCTAACCCTATCCATGACCCTACACCTACCCCTCCCCCTACCCCTGCCCCTAACCCTAACCCTACCCCTAACACTAACCTTAACCCTAACTCGAACCTGAACCCTAACCCTAAAACCCTAACCATAATCCTAACCCTAAACCTATCCCTAAACCTAACCCTAGCCCTAGCCCTAACCCTAAACCTAACCCTATCCCTAGCCCTAGATGTAACCCTAACCCTAACGCTAGCCCTAACCCTAGCCCCAACCCTAGACCTAGCCCTATACTTAACCCTAACCCTACCCCTACCCCTAACCCTAACGCTAACCCTAACCCTACCCTAACCCTAACCCTAACCGTAACTCTAAACCTACCCTTACACTTACCCCTAAACCTAACCCTAACCGTAACCATAGCCCTAGCCCTAACCGTAACCCTAACCCTAACCCTAGCCCTAATCCTAATCCTAACCCTAGCTCTAACCCTAACCCTAACTCTAGCAATAGCCCTAACCCTAAACCTAACCCTAACCCTACCCCTAACTCTAAACCAACGCCAACCCTAACCCTAACCCTAACCCTAACCCTAACCCTACCCTTACCCCTACCCCTACCCCTACCCCTAACCCTAACCCTGCCCCTACAACTAACCCTAACTCTAACCCTAACCCTACCCCTAACCGTAACCCTATCCCTAACCCAAACCCTGACCCTAAGCCTAACCCTACCCCTAACCCTAACTGTAACCATAACCCTACCACTACACCTACACCTAACCCTAACCCTAACCCTACCCCTAACCCTAACCCTAACCCTAACCTTAACCCTACCTCTAGCCCTACCCCTAACACTTAACACTAACCCTAAACCTACCCTAACCCTACCCCTAACCCTACCCCTAACCCTAACCCTAACCCTAACCCTAACCCTACACCCAACTCTAACCCTAACCCTAACCCTACCCCTAACCCTAACCCTAACCGTAATCCTAACCCTAACCCTAACCCTAACCCTAATCCTACCCCTAACCCTAACTTTACCCCTAAATCTAACACCAGCTCTAGCCCTAACCCTAACCCTACTCCTACCCATAACCCTAACCCTAACCCTAACCCTAACCCTAACCCTAACCCTAACCCTAACCCTAACCCTAACCCTAACCCTAACCCTAACCCTAACCCTAACCCTAACCCTACCCTAACCCTAACCCTAACCGTAACTCTAAACCTACCCTTACACTTACCCCTAAACCTAACCCTAACCGTAACCATAGCCCTAGCCCTAACCGTAACCCTAACCCTAACCCTAGCCCTAATCCTAATCCTAACCCTAGCTCTAACCCTAACCCTAACTCTAGCAATAGCCCTAACCCTAAACCTAACCCTAACCCTACCCCTAACTCTAAACCAACGCCAACCCTAACCCTAACCCTAACCCTAACCCCTAACCCTACCCTTACCCTACCCCTACCCCTACCCCTAACCCTAACCCTGCCCCTACAACTAACCCTAACTCCTAACCCTAACCCTACCCCTAACCGTAACCCTATCCCTAACCCAAACCCTGACCCTAAGCCTAACCCTACCCCTAACCCTAACTGTAACCATAACCCTACCACTACACCTACACCTAACCCTAACCCTAACCCTACCCCTAACCCTAACCTAACCCTAACCTTAACCCTACCTCTAGCCCTACCCCTAACACTAACACTAACCCTAAACCTACCCTAACCCTACCCCTAACCCTACCCCTAACCCTAACCCTAACCCTAACCCTAACCCTACACCCAACTCTAACCCTAACCCTAACCCTACCCCTAACCCTAACCCTAACCGTAATCCTAACCCTAACCCTAACCCTAACCCTAATCCTACCCCTAACCCTAACTTTACCCCTAAATCTAACACCAGCTCTAGCCCTAACCCTAACCCTACTCCTACCCCATAACCCTGCCCCTAACCCTAACCCTAAACTTAACCCTAATCCTAACCCAAACCCTACATGTACCCCTAACCCTAACCCTAACCCTAACACTAACCCCAACCCTAACCCTACCCCTAACCCTAACTCTAACCCTAACCCTAAACGTAACCCTAAGCCTAACCCTACCCCTAACCCTACACCTACCCTTCCCCCTACCCCTACCCCTAACCATAACCTTACCCCTAATCCTAACTCTACCCACAAGCCTAACTCTACCCCTAACTATAACCTTACCCTAACCCTAACCCTAGCCCTACCCCTACCCCTACCCCTAACCACAACCCTAACGCTAACCCTACCACTATCACTACCCCTAACGCTACCCCTAACCTAAAAGTACCACTAAACCTTACCCTAACCATACCCCTAACCCTACACCTGCCCCTACCCCTACCCCTACCCCTAACCCGAACCCGAAACCTAACCCTAACCCTAACCCTAACCCCTACCCTTACCCCTAACTCTTACCCTAACCCTAACCGTAACCCTAACCCTAACCCTACCCATAACCCTACCTCTAGCCCTAACACTAACCCTACCCCTAAAGCTACCCCTACCCCTACCCTAACCCTAACCTTACCCCTAACCCTAACCATAACCCTAACCCTAACCCTAACCACTAACCGTAACCCTAACCCTAACTCTAAGCCTAACTCTGCCCCTAACCCTAACCATAACCCTAACAGTACCTCTAACGTTAAAACTAACCCTAACCCTAACACTACCCCTACCCCTAAACCTACCCCTAACCCTAACCCTAACCCTAACCCTAAAACCCTAACCCTAATCCTAACCCTAACCCTAACCCTAGCCCTAGCCCTAACCCTAACCCTAACCCTAACTCTAGCCCTAACCCTACCCTTACCCCTAACCCTAGCCCGAGCCCTAACCCTAAACCTAACCCTAGCCCTAACCCTAACCCCTAGCCCTAACCCTAACCCTAACCTAGCCCTAACCCTAACCCAACCCTAACCATAACCACCCTACCCATACACCTACCCCTCTACCCTATACCTAAGCCTAACTTACACTACCTCTACCCCTACCCTAACCCTAACCCACCCCTACCCTAAACCTAAACCTAACCCTAACTAGCCCTAACACTAACCCTCACCCTACCCCTACCCCTACCCCTACCCCTAACCCTAACCCTACCCCTACACCTACTCTTAACCCTACCCCTAACCCTAACTCTAATCCTAACTCTAAACTTAAACCTACCCCTACCCCTAATCCTAACCATAACCCTAACTATAACCCTACCGCTAACCTTTCCCCTACCCTGTTCCCCTACCCCTACCCCTAACCCTAACTCTACCCCTAACACTACCCCTAACCCTAACCCTAATCCTAACTCTACCCGTAACCCTAACCCTAACCGTACCCTTACCACTTACCCTAACCCTGCCCTAACCATAACCTTACCTCTACGCCTACCCCTACCCGTAATTCTAACCCTAACCCTACCCGTAACCCTTACCCTAACCAGAACCCGAACCCTAACACTAAAACCCTAACCAGAATCCTAATCCTA
>NW_028327706.1:125905-128405 GCF_031878675.1 Megascapheus bottae | reverse complement strand
CCTAAACCTAACGCTAAACCTACACCTAACCCTAACCCCAACCCAAACCCTAACCCTAACCCTAACCCTCCCCTGAACCCTAACCCGACCCCTACTCTACCCCTACCCCTACCCCTAACCCTAACCTTAACCCTCACCTAACCCTAACCCTAGCCCTACCCTAGCCCCAACCCTAACCCTACCCCTACCCAAACCCTAACCCTAACACTAACCCTAACCCTACCCATAACACTAACCCTACCAATAACCCTAACCCTACCCCTACCCCTAAACCTAACCCTAACCCTAACCCTAACCCTAACCCCTAACCCTACCCCTACCACTAACCCTAACCCTAAACCTAACCCTAACCCTACCCCTAACCGTAACCCTATCCCTAACCCTAACCCTAAACCCTAACTCTAACCTTAATCCTTACCCTTAACCTAACCCTAACCCTAACCCTAATCCTAATCCTAAACCTAACTCTTACCGTAACCCTAACCCTAACCCTAACACCTACCCTTACCCTAACCCTAACCTTAAACCTGACCCTAATCATAACTCTAAACCTAAACTTAACCCTAAATCTAACCCTAACCATTACCCTTACCCTACCCCTAACCTAACCTTAACCCTAACCCTAACCCTAACCCTAACAGTTACCCTAATCCTAACCCTAACCCTTACCCTTACCCTAAACCTAACCCTAACCTTAACCCTAACCCTAACCCTAATCCTTACGCTTACCCTAACCCTAAACCTAACACTTACCATTACCTTTCCCCTAACACTAAACCTAACCCTAAACCTAACCCTAAACCTTTCCCTAACTGTTACCCTTACCCTAAACCTAACCATAATCCTAAAACTAACCCCTAACCCTACCCCTAAACATAAACCTTACCCTAACCCTAACCATAACCCTAACCCTAACCCTTACCCTAACCCTAACCCTAAACTTAACCCTAGCCCTAACCCTATCCCTTACCCTAACCCTAACCCTAACACGTTCCCTAAGCCTAACTCAAACCCTAACCCTAACCCCTAACACTAAGCCTAACCCTAACACTTACCCATACCATAACCCTAACCCTAACCCTAACCCTTACCCTAACCCTAACCCTAACCCTAACCCTAACCCTTACACTTACCCTAAGTCTAACCCTAATCCTAACTTAACCCTAACCGTAACCCTAACCCTATCCCTTTAACCTTACCCTAACCCTAACCTAACCCTAAGCCTAACCCTAACCCTTACCCTAACACTAACCCTAACAATAACCCTAACCATAACCCTAACCCTAACCCTTACCCTAACCCTAACCCTAAACCTTACCCTTACCCTAACCCTCACCCTACCCCTAACCCTAACTGTAACCATAACCCTACCACTACACCTACACCTAACCCTAACCCTTACCCTACCCCTAACCCTAACCCTAACCCTAACCTTAACCCTACCTCTAGCCCTACCCCTAACACTAACACTAACCCTAAACCTACCCTAAACCTACCCCTAACCCTACCCCTAACCCTAACCCTAACCCTAACCCTAACCCTAACCCTACACCCAACTCTAACCCTAACCCTAACCCTACCCCTAACCCTAACACCCTAACCGTAATCCTAACCCTAACCCTAACCCTAACCCTAATCCTACCCCTAACCCTAACTTTACCCCTAAATCTAACACCAGCTCTAGCCCTAACCCTAACCCTAACCCTACTCCTACCCATAACCCTGCCCCTAACCCTAACCCTAAACTTAACCCTAATCCTAACCCAAACCCTATATGTACCCCTAACCCTAACCCTAACCCTAACACTAACCCCAACCCTAACCCTACCCCTAACCCTAACTCTAACCCTAACCCTAAACGTAACCCTATGCCTAACCCTACACCTAACCCTACACCTACCCTTCCCCTTACCCCTACCCCTAACCATAACCTTACCCTTAATCCTAACTCTACCCATAAGCCTAACTCTACCCCTAACTATAACCCTAACCCTAACCCTAACCCTAGCCCTACCCCTACCCCTACCCCTAACTACAACCCTAACGCTAACCCTACCACTATCACTACCCCTAACGCTACCCCTAACCTAAAAGTACCACTAAACCTTACCCTAACCATACCCCTAACCCTAACACCTGCCCCTACCCCTACCCCTACCCCTAACCCGAACCCGAACCCTAACCCTAACCCTAACCCCTACCCTTACCCCTAACTCTTACCCTAACCCTAACCGTAACCCTAACCCTAACCCTACCCATAACCCTACCCCTAGCCCTAACACTAACCCTACCCCTAAAGCTACCCCTACCCCTACCCCTAACCCTAACCTTACCCCTAACCCTAACCATAACCCTAACCCTAACCCTAACCACTAACCGTAACCCTAACCCTAACTCTAAGCCTAACTCTGCCCCTAACCCTAACCATAACCCTAACAGTACCTCTAACGTTAAAACTAACCCTAACCCTAACACTACCCCTACCCCTAAACCTACCCTA
>NW_028327706.1:110905-120905 GCF_031878675.1 Megascapheus bottae | reverse complement strand
ACCCTTCCCCTTACCCCTACCCCTAACCATAACCTTACCCCTAATCCTAACTCTACCCATAAGCCTAACTCTACCCCTAACTATAACCCTAACCCTAACCCTAACCCTAGCCCTACCCCTACCCCTACCCCCTAACCACAACCCTAACGCTAACCCTACCACTATCACTACCCCTAACGCTACCCCTAACCTAAAAGTACCACTAAACCTTACCCTAACCATACCCCTAACCCTACACCTGCCCCTACCCCTACCCCTACCCCTAACCCGAACCCGAACCCTAACCCTAACCCTAACCCCTACCCTTACCCCTAACTCTTACCCTAACCCTAACCGTAACCCTAACCCTAACCCTACCCATAACCCTACCCCTAGCCCTAACACTAACCCTACCCCTAAAGCTACCCCTACCCCTACCCCTAACCCTAACCTTACCCCTAACCCTAACCATAACCCTAACCCTAACCCTAACCACTAACCGTAACCCTAACCCTAACTCTAAGCCTAACTCTGCCCCTAACCCTAACCATAACCCTAACAGTACCTCTAACGTTAAAACTAACCCTAACCCTAACACTACCCCTACCCCTAAACCTACCCCTAACCCTAACCCTAACCCTAACCCTAAAACCCTAACCCTAATTCCTAACCCTAACCCTAACCCTAGCCCTAGCCCTAACCCTAACCCTAACCCTAACTCTAGCCCTAACCCTACCCTTACCCCTAACCCTAGCCCGAGCCCTAACCCTAAACCTAACCCTAGCCCTAACCCTAACCCTAACCCTAGCCCTAACCCTAACCATAACCCTAGCCCTAACCCTAACCCCAACCCTAACCATAACCCTACCCATACACCTACCCCTACCTATACCCCTAAGCCTAACTTTACACTACCTCTACCCCTAACCCTAACCCTAACCCCACCCCTAACCCTAAACCTAAACCTAACCCTAGCCCTAACACTAACCCTCACCCTACCCCTACCCCTACCCCTAACCCTAACCCTACCCCTACACCTACTCTTAACCCTACCCCTAACCCTAACTCTAATCCTAACTCTAAACTTAAACCTACCCCTACCCCTAATCCTAACCATAACCCTAACTATAACCCTACCGCTAACCTTTCCCCTACCCTGTTCCCCTACCCCTACCCCTAACCCTAACTCTACCCCTAACACTACCCCTAACCCTAATCCTAACCCTAATCCTAACTCTACCCGTAACCCTAACCCTAACCGTACCCTTACCACTTACCCTAACCCTGCCCCTAACCATAACCTTACCACTACGCCTACCCCTACCCGTAATTCTAACCCTAACCCTACCCGTAACCCTTACCCTAACCAGAACCCGAACCCTAACACTAAAACCCTAACCAGAATCCTAATCCTAACCCTATCCCTAAACCTAACCCTAGCCCTAGACCTAACCCTAACCCTAACCCTAGCCCTAAACCTAACCCTAACCTAGCCCTAGCCCTAACCCTAACCCTAACCCTAACCCTAAACCTACCATTACCCTAACCCTAACCCTAACCCTAACCCTACCCTTACCACTAATCCTAACCCGAACCCTAACCCTACACCTAACCCTAACCCTGTGCCTAACCCTAACATTACTCCTAACTCTACCCCTAACCATAAACCTAAACCTAATCCTAACCCTTCCCCTAACCCAAACCGTAACCCTAACCCTAACCCTAACCCTAACCTACCCCCAAACCTAACCCTACCCCTACCCCTACCCCTAACCCTAAGCTTACCCCTAACCCTACCACTAACCCTAACCCAAACCTACCCCTAACCCAAACCCTACCCCCAACCATAACCCTACCAGTAACGATAACCCTAACCAGAACCCTAACCCTAAACCTACCCCTACCCCTACCCCTAACCCTAACCTTAACCCTACCCCTAACGCTAACCCTACCCCTACCCCTAAACCTAAACCTAACCCTAAACCTACCCTAGCCCTACAAGTACTCCAAACCCTAACCGTAACACTAAAACCCTAACCCTAATCCTAACCCTAACCCTAACGCTAATCATAGCCCTAGCCCTAAACCTAACCGTAACCCTAACCCTAGACCTAGCCCTAACCCTAACCCTACCCCTACCCCTACCCCTAACTCTACCCCTACCTCTAACCCGAATCCTAACCCTTACCCTAACCCTACCCTAATCCTAAACCTCACATTCCCCCTACTCTACCCCTACCCATACCCCTAGCCCTAACCCTGCCCCTACACCTACCCCTAAGCCTAACAGTAAGCCTAACCCTAACCCTACCCCTACACCTACCCCTAACTCTACCCCTACCTCTAACCCGAATCCTAACCCTTACCCTAACCCTACCCTAATCCTAAACCTCACATTCCCCCTACTCTACCCCTACCCATACCCCTAGCCCTAACCCTGCCCCTACACCTACCCCTAAGCCTAACAGTAAGCCTAACCCTAACACTACCCCTAACCCTAGCCCTAAACCTACCCCTACCCCTACCCCTACCCCTAACCCTAACCCTAACCCTTCCCCTAACCCTAGCCATAACCCTACACCTAACCCTAACTCTACCTCTAACCCTAACCCTACCCCTACCCCTACACTTACCCCTAACCATAACCCTATCCCAAAACCTACCCCTACCCTTACCCCTAACCCTAACCCTAACCATAACCCTACACTTACGCCTACCCCTACCCCTACCCCTAACCCTAACATTACCCCTAACACTAACCCGAAATCGAACCCTAACCCCAAAAACCTAACCCTAATCCTAACCCTAACACTAACCCTAACCCTAGACCTAGCCATAGCCCTAACCCTAACCCTAACCCTAGCCCTAACCCTAACCCTAACCTAACCCTACCCCTAACCCTAAACCTAACCCTAATCATATCCCTAACCCTAACCCTACCCCTACCCGTACCCCTAACCCTAACCCTAACTCTACCCCTACCCCTACCCCTAAACCTAAACCTAACCCTAACCCTAACCCTACCCCTAACCCTAACCCTAAACTTAACCCTACTCCTAACCTTAACCCTATCCCTAAGCCTAACTCTACCCGTAACCATAACCCTAACCCTAACCCTACCCTTACCCCTACCCCTAACTGTAAACCTAACCCTAACCCTAAACCTACACCTACCCTTACCCCTAACCCTAACCCTAACCTTACCCCCACGCCTAACCCTAACCCTACCCCTAATCCTAACCCTAACCCTACCCCTAACCCTAATGCTAACCCTAACCCGAACCCTAACCCTAAAACCCTAACCCTAATCCTAACCCTAACCCTATCCCTAACCCTAACCGTAGACCTAGCACTAACCGTTACCCTAACCGTAACCATAGCCCTAGCCCTAAACCTAACCGTAACACTAACACTAGCCCTAGCCCTAACCCTAACCCTAACCCTAGCCCTAACCCTAACCCTAACCCTAGCCCTAGCTCTAACCCTAAACCTAACGCTAAACCTACACCTAACCCTAACCCCAACCCAAACCCTAACCCTAACCCTAACATTCCCCTGAACCCTAACCCGACCCCTACTCTACCCCTACCCCTACCCCTAACCCTAACCTAAACCCTCACCTAACCCTAACCCTAGCCCTACCCTAGCCCCAACCCTAACCCTACCCCTACCCCAAACCCTAACCCTAACACTAACCCTAACCCTACCCATAACACTAACCCTACCAATAACCCTAACCCTACCCCTTCCTCTAAACCTAACCCTAACCCTAACCCTAACCCTAACCCCTAACCCTACCCCTACCACTAACCCTAACCCTAAACCTAACCCTAACCCTACCCCTAACCGTAACCCTATCCCTAACCCTAACCCTAACCCTAACTCCAACCTTAATCCTTACCCTTAACCTAACCCTAACCCTAACCCTAATCCTAATCCTAAACCTAACTCTTACCGTAACCCTAACCCTAACCCTAACACCTACCCTTACCCTAACCCTAACCTTAAACCTGACCCTAATCATAACTCTAAACCTAAACTTAACCCTAAACCTAACCCTAACCATTACCCTTACCCTACCCCTAACCTAACCTTAACCCTAACCCTAACCCTAACCCTAACAGTTACCCTAATCCTAACCCTAACCCTTACCCTTACCCTAACCTAACCCTAACCTTAACCCTAACCCTAACCCTAATCCTTACGCTTACCCTAACCCTAAACCTAACACTTACCATTACCTTTCCCCTAACACTAAACCTAACCCTAAACCTAACCCTAAACCTTTCCCTAACTGTTACCCTTACCCTAAACCTAACCATAATCCTAAAACTAACCCCTAACCCTACCCCTAAACATAAACCTTACCCTAACCCTAACCATAACCCTAAC
Source organism: Megascapheus bottae (assembly GCF_031878675.1). NCBI lineage: Eukaryota > Metazoa > Chordata > Mammalia > Rodentia > Geomyidae > Megascapheus > Megascapheus bottae. The sequence goes on along the minus strand of NW_028327706.1, from coordinate 116,534 downwards.
CCTAACCCTTACCCTAACCCTAACCCTAAACTTAACCCTAGCCCTAACCCTATCCCTTACCCTAACCCTAACCCTAACACGTTCCCTAAGCCTAACTCAAACCCTAACCCTAACCCCTAACACTAAGCCTAACCCTAACACTTACCCATACCATAACCCTAACCCTAACCCTAACCCTTACCCTAACCCTAACCCTAACCCTAACCCTTACACTTACCCTAAGTCTAACCCTAATCCTAACTTAACCCTAACCGTAACCCTAACCCTATCCCTTAACCTTACCCTAACCCTAAACCTAACCCTAAGCCTAACCCTAACCCTTACCCTAACACTAACCCTAACAATAACCCTAACCATAACCCTAACCCTAACCCTTACCCTAACCCTAACCCTAAACCTTACCCTTACCCTAACCCTCACCCTACCCCTAACCCTAACTGTAACCATAACCCTACCACTACACCTACACCTAACCCTAACCCTTACCCTACCCCTAACCCTAACCCTAACCCTAACCTTAACCCTACCTCTAGCCCTACCCCTAACACTAACACTAACCCTAAACCTACCCTAAACCTACCCCTAACCCTACCCCTAACCCTAACCCTAACCCTAACCCTAACCCTACACCCAACTCTAACCCTAACCCTAACCCTACCTCTAACCCTAACCCTAACCGTAATCCTAACCCTAACCCTAACCCTAACCCTAATCCTACCCCTAACCCTAATTTTACCCCTAAATCTAACACCAGCTCTAGCCCTAACCCTAACCCTAACCCTACTCCTACCCATAACCCTGCCCCTAACCCTAACCCTAAACTTAACCCTAATCCTAACCCAAACCCTATATGTACCCCTAACCCTAACCCTAACCCTAACACTAACCCCAACCCTAACCCTACCCCTAACCCTAACTAACCCTAACCCTAAACGTAACCCTATGCCTAACCCTACACCTAACCCTACACCTACCCTTCCCCTTACCCCTACCCCTAACCATAACCTTACCCTTAATCCTAACTCTACCCATAAGCCTAACTCTACCCCTAACTATAACCCTAACCCTAACCCTAACCCTAGCCCTACCCCTACCCCTACCCCTAACTACAACCCTAACGCTAACCCTACCACTATCACTACCCCTAACGCTACCCCTAACCTAAAAGTACCACTAAACCTTACCCTAACCATACCCCTAACCCTACACCTGCCCCTACCCCTACCCCTACCCCTAACCCGAACCCGAACCCTAACCCTAACCCTAACCCCTACCCTTACCCCTAACTCTTACCCTAACCCTAACCGTAACCCTAACCCTAACCCTACCCATAACCCTACCCCTAGCCCTAACACTAACCCTACCCCTAAAGCTACCCCTACCCCTACCCCTAACCCTAACCTTACCCCTAACCCTAACCATAACCCTAACCCTAACCCTAACCACTAACCGTAACCCTAACCCTAACTCTAAGCCTAACTCTGCCCCTAACCCTAACCATAACCCTAACAGTACCTCTAACGTTAAAACTAACCCTAACCCTAACACTACCCCTACCCCTAAACCTACCCCTAACCCTAACCCTAACCCTAACCCTAAAACCCTAACCCTAATCCTAACCCTAACCCTAACCCTAGCCCTAGCTCTAACCCTAACCCTAACCCTAACTCTAGCCCTAACCCTACCCTTACCCCTAACCCTAGCCCGAGCCCTAACCCTAAACCTAACCCTAGCCCTAACCCTAACCCTAACCCTAGCCCTAACCCTAACCATAACCCTAGCCCTAACCCTAACCCCAACCCTAACCATAACCCTACCCATACACCTACCCCTACCTATACCCCTAAGCCTAACTTTACACTACCTCTACCCCTAACCCTAACCCTAACCCCACCCCTAACCCTAAACCTAAACCTAACCCTAGCCCTAACACTAACCCTCACCCTACCCCTACCCCTACCCCTACCCCTAACCCTAACCCTACCCCTACACCTACTCTTAACCCTACCCCTAACCCTAACTCTAATCCTAACTCTAAACTTAAACCTACCCCTACCCCTAATCCTAACCATAACCCTAACTATAACCCTACCGCTAACCTTTCCCCTACCCTGTTCCCCTACCCCTACCCCTAACCCTAACTCTACCCCTAACACTACCCCTAACCCTAACCCTAACCCTAATCCTAACTCTACCCGTAACCCTAACCCTAACCGTACCCTTACCACTTACCCTAACCCTGCCCCTAACCATAACCTTACCTCTACGCCTACCCCTACCCGTAATTCTAACCCTAACCCTACCCGTAACCCTTACCCTAACCAGAACCCGAACCCTAACACTAAAACCCTAACCAGAATCCTAATCCTAACCCTATCCCTAAACCTAACCCTAGCCCTAGACCTAACCCTAACCCTAACCCTAGCCCTAAACCTAACCCTAACCTAGCCCTAGCCCTAACCCTAACCCTAACCCTAACCCTAAACCTACCATTACCCTAACCCTAACCCTAACCCTAACCCTACCCTTACCACTAATCCTAACCCGAACCCTAACCCTACCCCTAACCCCAACCCTAACCCTACCCCTAAAGCTACCACTAAACCTAAACCTAACCCTAACCTTAACCCTTACCCTAACCCTAACCCTAATCTTAACCCTTACTCTTACCCTTACTCTAACCCTAAACCTAACCCTAACCCTTACCCTTAGCCTAAACCTAAACCTAACCTTAACCCTAACCCTAACCCTAAACCGAACACTAAACCTATCGCTAAACCTACCCCTACCTCTAACCTTAACCCTAACTCTAACCCTAACCCTATCCCTAACCCTAACCCTACACCTACCCCTACCCCTAACCCTAACCCTAACCCTAACACTACCCCTTCCCCTAACCCTAACCCTAACCCTAACACTAACCCTAACCCTAACCATAACCATAACCATAACCCTACACCTAAACCTAACCCTACCCATAACTCCAACTCTAACCCAAACCCTAACCCTAACCCTAAACCTACCCCTACCACTACCCCTAAACCTACCCTAACCCTAAACCTAACCCTAGCCCTAAACCTAACCCTAACCTACCCCCAAACCTAACCCTACCCCTACCCCTACCCCTAACCCTAAGCTTACCCCTAACCCTACCACTAACCCTAACCCAAACCTACCCCTAACCCAAACCCTACCCCCAACCATAACCCTACCAGTAACGATAACCCTAACCAGAACCCTAACCCTAAACCTACCCCTACCCCTAACCCTAACCCTAACCTTAACCCTACCCCTAACGCTAACCCTACCCCTACCCCTAAACCTAAACCTAACCCTAAACCTACCCTACCCCTACAAGTACTCCAAACCCTAACCGTAACACTAAAACCCTAACCCTAATCCTAACCCTAACCCTAACCCTAATCATAGCCCTAGCCCTAAACCTAACCGTAACCCTAACCCTAAACCTAGCCCTAACCCTAACCCTACCCCTACCCCTACCCCTAACTCTACCCCTACCTCTAACCCGAATCCTAACCCTTACCCTAACCCTACCCTAATCCTAAACCTCACATTCCCCCTACTCTACCCCTACCCATACCCCTAGCCCTAACCCTGCCCCTACACCTACCCCTAAGCCTAACAGTAAGCCTAACCCTAACACTACCCCTAACCCTAGCCCTAAACCTACCCCTACCCCTACCCCTACCCCTAACCCTAACCCTAACCCTTCCCCTAACCCTAGCCCTAACCCTACACCTAACCCTAACTCTACCTCTAACCCTAACCCTACCCCTACCCCTACACTTACCCCTAACCATAACCCTAACCCAAAACCTACCCCTACCCTTACCCCTAACCCTAACCCTAACCATAACCCTACACTTACGCCTACCCCTACCCCTACCCCTAACCCTAACACTACCCCTAACACTAACCCGAAATCGAACCCTAACCCCAAAAACCTAACCCTAATCCTAACCCTAACACTAACCCTAACCCTAGACCTAGCCATAGCCCTAACCCTAACCCTAACCCTAGCCCTAACCCTAACCCTAACCTAACCCTACCCCTAACCCTAAACCTAACCCTAATCATATCCCTAACCCTAACCCTACCCCTACCCGTACCCCTAACCCTAACCCTAACTCTACCCCTACCCCTACCCCTAAACCTAAACCTAACCCTAACCCTAACCCTACCCCTAACCCTAACCCAAAACTTAACCCTACTCCTAACCTTAACCCTATCCCTAAGCCTAACTCTACCCGTAACCATAACCCTAACCCTAACCCTACCCTTACCCCTACCCCTAACTGTAAACCTAACCCTAACCCTAACCCTAACCCTAAACCTACACCTACCCTTACCCCTAACCCTAACCCTAACCTTACCCCCACGCCTAACCCTAACCCTACCCCTAATCCTAACCCTAACCCTACCCCTAACCCTAATGCTAACCCTAACCCGAACCCTAACCCTAAAACCCTAACCCTAATCCTAACCCTAACCCTATCCCTAACCCTAACCGTAGACCTAGCACTAACCGTTACCCTAACCGTAACCATAGCCCTAGCCCTAAACCTAACCGTAACACTAACCCTAGCCCTAGCCCTAACCCTAACCCTAACCCTAGCCCTAACCCTAACCCTAACCCTAGCCCTAGCTCTAACTCTAAACCTAACGCTAAACCGACACCTAACCCTAACCCCAACCCAAACCCTAACCCTAACCCTAACCCTCCCCTGAACCCTAACCCGACCCCTACTCTACCCCTACCCCTACCCCTAACCCTAACCTTAACCCTCACCTAACCCTAACCCTAGCCCTACCCTAGCCCCAACCCTAACCCTACCCCTACCCCAAACCCTAACCCTAACACTAACCCTAACCCTACCCATAACACTAACCCTACCAATAACCCTAACCCTACCCCTACCCCTAAACCTAACCCTAACCCTAACCCTAACCCTAACCCCTAACCCTACCCCTACCACTAACCCTAACCCTAAACCTAACCCTAACCCTACCCCTAACCGTAACCCTATCCCTAACCCTAACCCTAACCCTAACTCTAACCTTAATCCTTACCCTTAACCTAACCCTAACCCTAACCCTAATCCTAATCCTAAACCTAACTCTTACCGTAACCCTAACCCTAACCCTAACACCTACCCTTACCCTAACCCTAACCTTAAACCTGACCCTAATCATAACTCTAAACCTAAACTTAACCCTAAACCTAACCCTAACCATTACCTTTACCCTACCCCTAACCTAACCTTAACCCTAACCCTAACCCTAACCCTAACAGTTACCCTAATCCTAACCCTAACCCTTACCCTTACCCTAACCTAACCCTAACCTTAACCCTAACCCTAACCCTAATCCTTACGCTTACCCTAACCCTAAACCTAACACTTACCATTACCTTTCCCCTAACACTAAACCTAACCCTAAACCTAACCCTAAACCTTTCCCTAACTGTTACCCTTACCCTAAACCTAACCATAATCCTAAAACTAACCCCTAACCCTACCCCTAAACATAAACCTTACCCTAACCCTAACCATAACCCTAACCCTAACCCTTACCCTAACCCTAACCCTAAACTTAACCCTAGCCCTAA
>NW_028327706.1:95905-105905 GCF_031878675.1 Megascapheus bottae | reverse complement strand
AACCCTAACCCTATCCCTAACCCTAACCGTAGATCTAGCACTAACCGTTACCCTAACCGTAACCATAGCCCTAGCCCTAAACCTAACCGTAACACTAACCCTAGCCCTAGCCCTAACCCTAACCCTAACCCTAGCCCTAACCCTAACCCTAACCCTAGCCCTAGCTCTAACCCTAAACCTACACCTAACCCTAACCCCAACCCAAACCCTAACCCTAACCCTAACCCTCCCCTGAACCCTAACCCGACCCCTACTCTACCCCTACCCCTACCCCTAACCCTAACCTTAACCCTCACCTAACCCTAACCCTAGCCCTACCCTAGCCCCAACCCTAACCCTACCCCTACCCCAAACCCTAACCCTAACACTAACCCTAACCCTACCCATAACACTAACCCTACAAATAACCCTAACCCTACCCCTACCCCTAAACCTAACCCTAACCCTAACCCTAACCCTAACCCCTAACCCTACCCCTACCACTAACCCTAACCCTAAACCTAACCCTAACCCTACCCCTAACCGTAACCCTATCCCTAACCCTAAACCTAACCCTAACTCTAACCTTAATACTTACCCTTAACCTAACCCTAACCCTAACCCTAATCCTAATCCTAAACCTAACTCTTACCGTAACCCTAACCCTAACCCTAACACCTACCCTTACCCTAACCCTAACCTTAAACCTGACCCTAATCATAACTCTAAACCTAAACTTAACCCTAAACCTAACCCTAACCATTACCCTTACCCTACCCCTAACCTAACCTTAACCCTAACCCTAACCCTAACCCTAACAGTTACCCTAATCCTAACCCTAACCCTTACCCTTACCCTAACCTAACCCTAACCTTAACCCTAACCCTAACCCTAATCCTTACGCTTACCCTAACCCTAAACCTAACACTTACCATTACCTTTCCCCTAACACTAAACCTAACCCTAAACCTAACCCTAAACCTTTCCCTAACTGTTACCCTTACCCTAAACCTAACCATAATCCTAAAACTAACCCCTAACCCTACCCCTAAACATAAACCTTACCCTAACCCTAACCATAACCCTAACCCTAACCCTTACCCTAACCCTAACCCTAAACTTAACCCTAGCCCTAACCCTATCCCTTACCCTAACCCTAACCCTAACACGTTCCCTAAGCCTAACTCAAACCCTAACCCTAACCCCTAACACTAAGCCTAACCCTAACACTTACCCATACCATAACCCTAACCCTAACCCTAACCCTTACCCTAACCCTAACCCTAATCCTAACCCTTACTCTTACCCTTACTCTAACCCTAAACCTAACCCTAACCCTTACTCTTAGCCTAACCCTAACCCTAACCTTCAACCTAACACTAACCCTAACCCTAACCCTTACCCTTACCCTAAACCTAAATGTAACCCTAACCATAACCCTAACCCTAAACCTTACCCTTACCCTATCCCTAACCTAACCTTAACCCTAACCCTAACCCTAACCCTAACCCTAACTGTTACCCTAACCCTAACCATAACCCTAACCCTAACCCTTACCCTAACCCTAACCCTAAACTTAACCCTAGCCCTAACCCTATCCCTTACCCTAACCCTAACCCTAACACGTTCCCTAAGCCTAACTCAAACCCTAACCCTAACCCCTAACACTAAGCCTAACCCTAACACTTACCCATACCATAACCCTAACCCTAACCCTAACCCTTACCCTAACCCTAACCCTAACCCTAACCCTTACACTTACCCTAAGTCTAACCCTAATCCTAACTTAACCCTAACCGTAACCCTAACCCTATCCCTTAACCTTACCCTAACCCTAAACCTAACCCTAAGCCTAACCCTAACCCTTACCCTAACACTAACCCTAACAATAACCCTAACCATAACCCTAACCCTAACCCTTACCCTAACCCTAACCCTAAACCTTACCCTTACCCTAACCCTAACCCTACCCCTAACCCTAACTGTAACCATAACCCTACCACTACACCTACACCTAACCCTAACCCTAACCCTACCCCTAACCCTAACCCTAACCCTAACCTTAACCCTACCTCTAGCCCTACCCCTAACACTAACACTAACCCTAAACCTACCCTAACCCTACCCCTAACCCTACCCCTAACCCTAACCCTAACCCTAACCCTAACCCTACACCCAACTCTAACCCTAAACCTAACCCTACCCCTAACCCTAACCCTAACCGTAATCCTAACCCTAACCCTAACCCTAACCCTAATCCTACCCCTAACCCTAACTTTACCCCTAAATCTAACACCAGCTCTAGCCCTAACCCTAACCCTAACCCTACTCCTACCCATAACCCTGCCCCTAACCCTAACCCTAAACTTAACCCTAATCCTAACCCAAACCCTACATGTACCCCTAACCCTAACCCTAACCCTAACACTAACCCCAACCCTAACCCTACCCCTAACCCTAACTCTAACCCTAACCCTAAACGTAACCCTAAGCCTAACCCTTCCCCTAACCCTACACCTACCCTTCCCCTTACCCCTACCCCTAACCATAACCTTACCCCTAATCCTAACTCTACCCATAAGCCTAACTCTACCCCTAACTATAACCCTAACCCTAACCCTAACCCTAGCCCTACCCCTACCCCTACCCCTAACCACAACCCTAACGCTAACCCTACCACTATCACTACCCCTAACGCTACCCCTAACCTAAAAGTACCACTAAACCTTACCCTAACCATACCCCTAACCCTACACCTGCCCCTACCCCTACCCCTACCCCTAACCCGAACCCGAACCCTAACCCTAACCCTAACCCCTACCCTTACCCCTAACTCTTACCCTAACCCTAACCGTAACCCTAACCCTAACCCTACCCATAACCCTACCCCTAGCCCTAACACTAACCCTACCCCTAAAGCTACCCCTACCCCTACCCCTAACCCTAACCTTACCCCTAACCCTAACCATAACCCTAACCCTAACCCTAACCACTAACCGTAACCCTAACCCTAACTCTAAGCCTAACTCTGCCCCTAACCCTAACCATAACCCTAACAGTACCTCTAACGTTAAAACTAACCCTAACCCTAACACTACCCCTACCCCTAAACCTACCCCTAACCCTAACCCTAACCCTAACCCTAAAACCCTAACCCTAATCCTAACCCTAACCCTAACCCTAGCCCTAGCCCTAACCCTAACCCTAACCCTAACTCTAGCCCTAACCCTACCCTTACCCCTAACCCTAGCCCGAGCCCTAACCCTAAACCTAACCCTAGCCCTAACCCTAACCCTAACCCTAGCCCTAACCCTAACCATAACCCTAGCCCTAACCCTAACCCCAACCCTAACCATAACCCTACCCATACACCTACCCCTACCTATACCCCTAAGCCTAACTTTACACTACCTCTACCCCTAACCCTAACCCTAACCCCACCCCTAACCCTAAACCTAAACCTAACCCTAGCCCTAACACTAACCCTCACCCTACCCCTACCCCTACCCCTAACCCTAACCCTACCCCTACACCTACTCTTAACCCTACCCCTAACCCTAACTCTAATCCTAACTCTAAACTTAAAACTACCCCTACCCCTAATCCTAACCATAACCCTAACTATAACCCTACCGCTAACCTTTCCCCTACCCTGTTCCCCTACCCCTACCCCTAACCCTAACTCTACCCCTAACACTACCCCTAACCCTAATCCTAATCCTAATCCTAACTCTACCCGTAACCCTAACCCTAACCGTACCCTTACCACTTACCCTAACCCTGCCCCTAACCATAACCTTACCACTACGCCTACCCCTACCCGTAATTCTAACCCTAACCCTACCCGTAACCCTTACCCTAACCAGAACCCGAACCCTAACACTAAAACCCTAACCAGAATCCTAATCCTAACCCTATCCCTAAACCTAACCCTAGCCCTAGACCTAACCCTAACCCTAACCCTAGCCCTAAACCTAACCCTAACCTAGCCCTAGCCCTAACCCTAACCCTAACCCTAACCCTAAACCTACCATTACCCTAACCCTAACCCTAACCCTAACCCTACCCTTACCACTAATCCTAACCCGAACCCTAACCCTACACCTAACCCTAACCCTGTGCCTAACCCTAACATTACTCCTAACTCTACCCCTAACCATAAACCTAAACCTAATCCTAACCCTTCCCCTAACCCAAACCGTAACCCTAACCCTAACCCTAACCCTAACCTACCCCCAAACCTAACCCTACCCCTACCCCTACCCCTAACCCTAAGCTTACCCCTAACCCTACCACTAACCCTAACCCAAACCTACCCCTAACCCAAACCCTACCCCCAACCATAACCCTACCAGTAACGATAACCCTAACCAGAACCCTAACCCTAAACCTACCCCTACCCCTACCCCTAACCCTAACCTTAACCCTACCCCTAACGCTAACCCTACCCCTACCCCTAAACCTAAACCTAACCCTAAACCTACCCTAGCCCTACAAGTACTCCAAACCCTAACCGTAACACTAAAACCCTAACCCTAATCCTAACCCTAACCCTAACGCTAATCATAGCCCTAGCCCTAAACCTAACCGTAACCCTAACCCTAGACCTAGCCCTAACCCTAACCCTACCCCTACCCCTACCCCTAACTCTACCCCTACCTCTAACCCGAATCCTAACCCTTACCCTAACCCTACCCTAATCCTAAACCTCACATTCCCCCTACTCTACCCCTACCCATACCCCTAGCCCTAACCCTGCCCCTACACCTACCCCTAAGCCTAACAGTAAGCCTAACCCTAACCCTACCCCTACACCTACCCCTAACTCTACCCCTACCTCTAACCCGAATCCTAACCCTTACCCTAACCCTACCCTAATCCTAAACCTCACATTCCCCCTACTCTACCCCTACCCATACCCCTAGCCCTAACCCTGCCCCTACACCTACCCCTAAGCCTAACAGTAAGCCTAACCCTAACACTACCCCTAACCCTAGCCCTAAACCTACCCCTACCCCTACCCCTACCCCTAACCCTAACCCTAACCCTTCCCCTAACCCTAGCCATAACCCTACACCTAACCCTAACTCTACCTCTAACCCTAACCCTACCCCTACCCCTACACTTACCCCTAACCATAACCCTATCCCAAAACCTACCCCTACCCTTACCCCTAACCCTAACCCTAACCATAACCCTACACTTACGCCTACCCCTACCCCTACCCCTAACCCTAACATTACCCCTAACACTAACCCGAAATCGAACCCTAACCCCAAAAACCTAACCCTAATCCTAACCCTAACACTAACCCTAACCCTAGACCTAGCCATAGCCCTAACCCTAACCCTAACCCTAGCCCTAACCCTAACCCTAACCTAACCCTACCCCTAACCCTAAACCTAACCCTAATCATATCCCTAACCCTAACCCTACCCCTACCCGTACCCCTAACCCTAACCCTAACTCTACCCCTACCCCTACCCCTAAACCTAAACCTAACCCTAACCCTAACCCTACCCCTAACCCTAACCCTAAACTTAACCCTACTCCTAACCTTAACCCTATCCCTAAGCCTAACTCTACCCGTAACCATAACCCTAACCCTAACCCTACCCTTACCCCTACCCCTAACTGTAAACCTAACCCTAACCCTAAACCTACACCTACCCTTACCCCTAACCCTAACCCTAACCTTACCCCCACGCCTAACCCTAACCCTACCCCTAATCCTAACCCTAACCCTACCCCTAACCCTAATGCTAACCCTAACCCGAACCCTAACCCTAAAACCCTAACCCTAATCCTAACCCTAACCCTATCCCTAACCCTAACCGTAGACCTAGCACTAACCGTTACCCTAACCGTAACCATAGCCCTAGCCCTAAACCTAACCGTAACACTAACACTAGCCCTAGCCCTAACCCTAACCCTAACCCTAGCCCTAACCCTAACCCTAACCCTAGCCCTAGCTCTAACCCTAAACCTAACGCTAAACCTACACCTAACCCTAACCCCAACCCAAACCCTAACCCTAACCCTAACATTCCCCTGAACCCTAACCCGACCCCTACTCTACCCCTACCCCTACCCCTAACCCTAACCTAAACCCTCACCTAACCCTAACCCTAGCCCTACCCTAGCCCCAACCCTAACCCTACCCCTACCCCAAACCCTAACCCTAACACTAACCCTAACCCTACCCATAACACTAACCCTACCAATAACCCTAACCCTACCCCTTCCTCTAAACCTAACCCTAACCCTAACCCTAACCCTAACCCCTAACCCTACCCCTACCACTAACCCTAACCCTAAACCTAACCCTAACCCTACCCCTAACCGTAACCCTATCCCTAACCCTAACCCTAACCCTAACTCCAACCTTAATCCTTACCCTTAACCTAACCCTAACCCTAACCCTAATCCTAATCCTAAACCTAACTCTTACCGTAACCCTAACCCTAACCCTAACACCTACCCTTACCCTAACCCTAACCTTAAACCTGACCCTAATCATAACTCTAAACCTAAACTTAACCCTAAACCTAACCCTAACCATTACCCTTACCCTACCCCTAACCTAACCTTAACCCTAACCCTAACCCTAACCCTAACAGTTACCCTAATCCTAACCCTAACCCTTACCCTTACCCTAACCTAACCCTAACCTTAACCCTAACCCTAACCCTAATCCTTACGCTTACCCTAACCCTAAACCTAACACTTACCATTACCTTTCCCCTAACACTAAACCTAACCCTAAACCTAACCCTAAACCTTTCCCTAACTGTTACCCTTACCCTAAACCTAACCATAATCCTAAAACTAACCCCTAACCCTACCCCTAAACATAAACCTTACCCTAACCCTAACCATAACCCTAACCCTAACCCTTACCCTAACCCTAACCCTAAACTTAACCCTAGCCCTAACCCTATCCCTTACCCTAACCCTAACCCTAACACGTTCCCTAAGCCTAACTCAAACCCTAACCCTAACCCCTAACACTAAGCCTAACCCTAACACTTACCCATACCATAACCCTAACCCTAACCCTAACCCTTACCCTAACCCTAACCCTAATCCTAACCCTTACTCTTACCCTTACTCTAACCCTAAACCTAACCCTAACCCTTACTCTTAGCCTAACCCTAACCCTAACCTTCAACCTAACACTAACCCTAACCCTAACCCTTACCCTTACCCTAAACCTAAATGTAACCCTAACCATAACCCTAACCCTAAACCTTACCCTTACCCTATCCCTAACCTAACCTTAACCCTAACCCTAACCTAACTGTTACACTAACCCTAACCATAACCCTAACCCTTATCCTAATCGTAATCTTAACCCTAACATTAACTCTAACCCTAATCCTTACCCTACCCTAACCCTAACCCTAACCCTTACACTTACCCTAAGTCTAACCCTAATCCTAACCTTAACCCTAACCGTAACCTTAACCCTATCCCCTAACCTTACCCTAACCCTAAACCTAACCCTAAGCCTAACCCTAACCCTTACCCTAACACTAACCCTAACAATAACCCTAACCATAACCCTAACCCTAACCCTTACCCTAACCCTAACCCTAAACCTTACCCTTACCCTAACCCTAACCCTACCCCTAACCCTAACTGTAACCATAACCCTACCACTACACCTACACCTAACCCTAACCCTAACCCTACCCCTAACCATAACCCTAACCCTAACCTTAACCCTACCTCTAGCCCTACCCCTAACACTAACACTAACCCTAAACCTACCCTAACCCTACCCCTAACCCTACCCCTAACCCTAACCCTAACCCTAACCCTACACCCAACTCTAACCCTAACCCTAACCCTACCCCTAACCCTAACCCTAACCGTAATCCTAACCCTAACCCTAACCCTAACCCTAATCCTACCCCTAACCCTAACTTTACCCCTAAATCTAACACCAGCTCTAGCCCTAACCCTAACCCTAACCCTACTCCTACCCATAACCCTGCCCCTAACCCTAACCCTAAACTTAACCCTAATCCTAACCCAAACCCTACATGTACCCCTAACCCTAACCCTAACCCTAACACTAACCCCAACCCTAACCCTACCCCTAACCCTAACTCTAACCCTAACCCTAAACGTAACCCTAAGCCTAACCCTACCCCTAACCCTACACCTACCCTTCCCCTTACCCCTACCACTAACCATAACCTTACCCCTAATCCTAACTCTACCCATAAGCCTAACTCTACCCCTAACTATAACCCTAACCCTAACCCTAACCCTAGCCCTACCCCTACCCCTACCCCTAACCACAACCCTAACGCTAACCCTACCACTATCACTACCCCTAACGCTACCCCTAACCTAAATGTACCACTAAACCTTACCCTAACCATACCCCTAACCCTACACCTGCCCCTACCCCTACCCCTACCCCTAACCCGAACCCGATCCCTAACCCTAACCCTAACCCCTACCCTTACCCCTAACTCTTACCCTAACCCTAACCGTAACCCTAACCCTAACCCTACCCATAACCCTACCCCTAGCCCTAACACTAACCCTACCCCTAAAGCTACCCCTACCCCTACCCCTAACCCTAACCTTACCCCTAACCCTAACCATAACCCTAACCCTAACCCTAACCACTAACCGTAACCCTAACCCTAACTCTAAGCCTACCCCTAAACCTACCCCTAACCCTAACCCTAACCCTAACCCTAAAACCCTAACCCTAATCCTAACGATAACCCTAACCCTAGCCCTAGCCCTAACCCTAACCCTAACCCTAACTCTAGCCCTAACCCTACTCTTACCCCTAACTCTAGCCCGAGCCCTAACCCTAAACCTAACCCTAGCCCTAACCCTAACCCTTACCCTAGCCCTAACCCTAAACATAACCCTAGCCCTAACCCTAACCCCAACCCTAACCATAACCCTACCCATACACCTACCCCTACCTATTCCCCTAAGCCTAACTTTACACTACCTCTACCCCTAACCCTAACCCTAACCCCACCCCTAACCCTAAACCTAAACCTAACCCTAGCCCTAACACTAACCCTCACCCTACCCCTACCCCTACCCCTAACCCTAACCCTACCCCTACACCTACTCTTAACCCTAACCCTAACTCTAATCCTAACTCTAAACTTAAACCTACCCCTACCCCTAATCCTAACCATAACCCTAACTATAACCCTACCGCTAACCTTTCCCCTACCCTGTTCCCCTACCCCTACCCCTAACCCTAACTCTACCCCTAACACTACCCCTAACCCTAACCCTAACCCTAATCCTAACTCTACCCGTAACCCTAACCCTAACCGTATCCTTACCACTTACCCTAACCCTGCCCCTAACCATAACCTTACCTCTACGCCTACCCCTACCCGTAATTCTAACCCTAACCCTACCCGTAACCCTTACCCTAAACAGAACCCGAACCCTAACACTAAAACCCTAACCAGAATCCTAATCCTAACCCTATCCCTAAACCTAACCCTAGCCCTAGATCTAACCCTAACCCTAACCCTAGCCCTAAACCTAACCCTAACCTAGCCCTAGCCCTAACCCTAACCCTAACCCTAACCCTAAACCTACCATTACCCTAACCCTAACCCTAACCCTAACCCTACCCTTACCACTAATCCTAACCCGAACCCTAACCCTACACCTAACCCTAACCCTGTGCCTAACCCTAACATTACCCCTAACCCTACCCCTAACCATAAACCTAAACCTAATCCTAACCCTTCCCCTAACCCAAACCGTAACCCTAACCCTAATCCTAACCCTAACCCTAAGTCTACCCCTACCCCTACACCTACCCTACACCTACCCCTAACCCTAACCCAAACCCTAACCCTAACCGTACCCCTAACCCTACCCCTAACCCCAACCCTAACCCTACCCCTAAAGCTACCACTAAACCTAAACCTAACCCTAACCTTAACCCTTACCCTAACCCTAACCCTAATCTTAACCCTTACTCTTACCCTTACTCTAACCCTAAACCTAACCC
>NW_028327706.1:88405-93405 GCF_031878675.1 Megascapheus bottae | reverse complement strand
GACCCTAATCATAACTCTAAACCTAAACTTAACCCTAAACCTAACCCTAACCATTGCCCTTACCCTACCCCTAACCTAACCTTAACCCTAACCCTAACCCTAACCCTAACAGTTACCCTAATCCTAACCCTAACCCTTACCCTTACCCTAACCTAACCCTAACCTTAACCCTAACCCTAACCCTAATCCTTACGCTTACCCTAACCCTAAACCTAACACTTACCATTACCTTTCCCCTAACACTAAACCTAACCCTAAACCTAACCCTAAACCTTTCCCTAACTGTTACCCTTACCCTAAACCTAACCATAATCCTAAAACTAACCCCTAACCCTACCCCTAAACATAAACCTTACCCTAACCCTAACCATAACCCTAACCCTAACCCTTACCCTAACCCTAACCCTAAACTTAACCCTAGCCCTAACCCTATCCCTTACCCTAACCCTAACCCTAACACGTTCCCTAAGCCTAACTCAAACCCTAACCCTAACCCCTAACACTAAGCCTAACCCTAACACTTACCCATACCATAACCCTAACCCTAACCCTAACCCTTACCCTAACCCTAACCCTAATCCTAACCCTTACTCTTACCCTTACTCTAACCCTAAACCTAACCCTAACCCTTACTCTTAGCCTAACCCTAACCCTAACCTTCAACCTAACACTAACCCTAACCCTAACCCTTACCCTTACCCTAAACCTAAATGTAACCCTAACCATAACCCTAACCCTAAACCTTACCCTTACCCTATCCCTAACCTAACCTTAACCCTAACCCTAACCCTAACCCTAACTGTTACACTAAACCTAACCATAACCCTAACCCTTATCCTAATCGTAATCTTAACCCTAACATTAACTCTAACCCTAATCCGTACCCTACCCTAACCCTAACCCTAACCCTTACACTTACCCTAAGTCTAACCCTAATCCTAACCTTAACCCTAACCGTAACCCTAACCCTATCCCTTAACCTTACCCTAACCCTAAACCTAACCCTAAGCCTAACCCTAACCCTTCCCCTAACAATAACCCTAACAATAACCCTAACCATAACCCTAACCCTTACCCTAACCCTAACCCTAAACCTTACCCTTACCCTAACCCTAACCCTAACTCTAAACCTAACCTTAAACCTAACGCTAACCCTAACCGTTACCCTTACCCTAAGACGAAACCTAACCCTAACCCTAACCCTAATCTTTATCCTTACCCTATCCCTAACCCTAACCCTAACCCTAACCCTAACCCTTAGCTTTAGCCTAACACTAACCCTAAACTTAAGCCTAAACCTAACCCTAACCCTAACCCTAATCCTAACCCTAACCCTAACCCTTACCCTTACCCTCACCCTAACCCTAAACCTAAACCTAACCCTAACACTAACCTTAAACCTAACCCTAACCTTAACCTTAACCCTAACCCTAACCCTCACCCTAACCCTAAACCTAACCCTAACCATAATGCTAAAGCGTACCCTTACCTTTACCCTAACCCTAACCCCAACCCTAACCCTAATCCTAACACTAAACCTAACCTAACCCTAACCCTTATTCTAACCCTAACCCTAACCCTAACCCTAACCCTAAACCTAACTCTAATCCTAACCCTAACCCTAACCCTTACCCTTACCCTAACCCTAACCCTAACCTTAAACCTAACCCTAACCCTAACTCTAACCCTAACCTTAACCCTAACCCTAACCCTAACCCTTACCCTTACCCTACTCCTAACCTAACCTTAACCCTAACCCTAACCCTAACCCTAACAGTTACCCTAACCCTAACCCTAACCCTAACCCTTACCCTTACCCTAACCCTAACCCTAATCTTAACCCTAACCCTAACCCTAATCCTTACGGTTACCCTAACCCTAACCCTACCATTAACTTTATCCTAACACTAAACCTAACCCTAATCCTAAACCTAACCCTAACCCTTACCCTTACCCTAAACCTAACCCTAATCCTAAACCTAACCCCTAACCCTACCCCTAAACCTAAACCTTACCCTAACCCTAACCCTAACCCTACCCCTTACCCTAACCCTAACCCTAAACTTAACCCTAACCCTAACCCTAACCCTTACCCTAAACCTAACCCTAACATGTTCCCTAACCGTAACTCTAACCCTAACCCTAACCCCTAACACTAAGTCTAACCCTAACACTTACCCATACCATAAACCTAACCCTAAACCTAACCCTTACAATAACCCTAACACTAATCCTAACCCTTACCCTTAGACTAATCCTAACCGTAACCTTAACACTAACACTAACCCTAACCCTAAACCTTACCCTTACCCTAAACCTAAATGTAACCCTAACCCTAACCCTAACCCTAACCCTTACCCTTACCCTGTCCCTAACCTAACCTTAACCCTAACCCTAACCCTAACTGTTACCCTAACCCTAACCATAACCCTAACCCTTACCCTAATCTTAATCTTAACCCTAACATTAACCCTAACCATAATCCTTACCCTACCCTAACCCTAAACCTAACCCTAACCCTTACACTTATCCTTAGCCTAACCCTAACCCTAACCTTAACCCTAACCGTAACCCTAAACCTATCCCTTAACCTTACCCTTACCCTAAACCTAACCGTAACCCTAACCCTAATCCTAACCCTTTCCCTTACCCTAACACTAACCCTAACAATAACCCTAACCATAACCCTAACCCTAACCCTTACACTAACCCGAACACTAACCCTAAGCCTTACCCTAACCCTAACCCTGACCCTAAACCTAACCTTAACCCTAATGCTAACCCTAACCCTTACCCTTACCCTAAGACTAATCCTAACCCAAACCCTAACCCTAATCTTTATCCTTACCCTATCCCTAAACCTAACCCTAACCCTAACCCTAACCCTTACCTTTAGCCTAACACTAACACTAACCTTAAGCCTAAACCTAACCCTAAGCCTAACCCTAACCTTAAACGTAACCATAACCCTAACCCTAACACTAAACCTAACCCTAACCCTAACCCTAACCTTAACCCTAACCCTAACCTTAACCCTAACCCTAACCCTAACCCTTACCCTAACCCTAAACCTAACCCTAACCATAACGCTAAACCGTACCCTTACCTTTACCCTAACCCTAACCCCAACCCTAAACCTAATCCTAACACTAAACCTAACCCTAACCCTAACCCTTATTCTAACCCTAACCCTAACCCTAACCCTAACCCCTAACCCTAACCTTAACCCTTACCCTTAACCCAACACTAACGCTAACCTTAACCCTAACCCTAACCCTAAACCTATACCTAACCCTAACCCTAACCCTAAACCTAACCCTAACCGTAACCCTTACACTTACCCTAACCCTAACCCTAACCTTAACCTTAACCCTTACCCTTACCCTTACCCTAACCCTAACCCTAACCCTAATCCTAACCCTAACCCTAACCCTTACCCTTACCCTAACCCTAACGCTAACCTTAACCCTAATCCAAACCCTAACCCTATACCTAACCCTAACCCTAACCCTAAACCTAACCCTAACCGTAACCCTTACACTTACACTAACCCTAAACCTAACCCTAACCCTAATCCTAACACTAACCCTAACCCTTACCCTTAGCCTAACCCTAACCCTAAACCTAAAGCTAACCCTTACCTTAACCCTAAACCTAACCCTAACCTTAACCCTTACCCTTACCCTAACCCTAATCCTAACCCTAAACCTAACCCTAATCGTAACCCTAAACCGAACTCTTACCCTAACCCTAACCCTAACCCTAACCCTAACCCTTACGCTAACCCTAACCCTAACCCTAATTCTTACCCTAACCCTAACCCTAACCCTTCCGCTTACATAATCCTAACCCTAACCCTAACCCCAAACCTTACCCTTACCCTAACTCTAACCCTAACCCTTAACATAACCCTAACCCTAACCCTTACCATAACCCTAACCCTAACCCTAACCCTAACCATAACCCTAACCCTAACCTAAAAATAACTCTAACCCTAACCCTAACCCTAACCCTAACCCTTACCCTAACCCTAACTCTATCCTTAACCCTAACCCTAACCCTAACCCTTACTCTAACCCTAACCTAAAAATAACTCTAACCCTAACACTAACACTAACCCTAACCCTTACCCTAACTCTAACCCTAACCCTTACCCTTACCCTAACCCTAACCCTAACCTGAACCCTAACCCTATCCCTAACCCTAAACCTAACACTTACCCTTACCCTATCACTAAACCTAACCCTAACCGTAACCATAAACCTAATCCTTACACTTACCCTAACACTAAACCTAACCCTAAACCTAACCCTTACCCATACCCTAACACTAAACCTAACCCTAACCCTCAGCCTAACCCTAACCATAACCCTTACCCTTACCCTTACCCTTACCCTAACACTAACCCTAACCCTAACACTAACCCTAACCCTTACCCTTACCCTAACACTAAACCTAGCCCTAACCCTAACCCTAACCCTAAACCTAACTCTAATCCTAACCCTAACCCTAACCCTTACCCTTACCCTAACCCTAACCCTAACCTTAAACCTAACCCTAACCCTAACTCTAACCCTAACCTTAACCCTAACCCTAACCCTAACCCTTACCCTTACCCTACTCCTAACCTAACCTTAACCCTAACCCTAACCCTAACCCTAACAGTTACCCTAACCCTAACCCTAACCCTAACCCTTACCCTTACCCTAACCCTAACCCTAATCTTAACCCTAACCCTAACCCTAATCCTTACGGTTACCCTAACCCTAACCCTACCATTAACTTTATCCTAACACTAAACCTAACCCTAACCCTAAACCTAACCCTAACCCTTACCCTTACCCTAAACCTAACCCTAATCCTAAACCTAACCCCTAACCCTACCCCTAAACCTAAACCTTACCCTAACCCTAACCCTAACCCTACCCCTTACCCTAACCCTAACCCTAAACTTAACCCTAACCCTAACCCTAACCCTTACCCTAAACCTAACCCTAACA
>NW_028327706.1:40905-83405 GCF_031878675.1 Megascapheus bottae | reverse complement strand
GGCAAAATACAGTATCCATTATCCAGGATGAAATCTTCCAAGAAGTAAAAGCAGACACCTTGAAGCTGCTTAGGGGACAATGAACGACCACATTAACGGAACAACTCCAAGCAGATAGAGCATTGTTGGTGAGAGTAGGGTCCCCATTGTACTTGCTGAGACCAGGCAGAAATAAAACCAGGTACAAAGAAGCAGATACACTGAAGGGGCAGGGGGGGAAATATAATACCCCGCTTAGACAAAAACGATCTTAGCAGATCGAACAATTCCGTAGGAAGCTCAACGGCAAAATCCAGTTTGAACAAGGAAGAAGAGAATGCCCCGCTAAGACAAGAAGGTTCCCAGCAGAAAGAGCAATGCCGTATTGACTGCACCGGCAAAATCCAGCATCCATGACACTCTATGAAAACCTCCAGAAAGTGAAACGAGATACATTGAAGTTACTTGTGGTAGAAGAAATGACCAGGTTTACGCAGAACAAATCATACTAGATAGAGCAATGTCAATGGTAGCTCGGTCTCCGTTGTACAAGATGAAGCACACGCTGAAATAAAAGCAGATACACTGAAGGTACAGGGGGAAAAATAAAATACCCCGCTTAGACAAAAACGGTCTTAGCAGATCGAACAATTCCGTAGGAAGTTCAACGGCAAAATCCAGTACCAATTACACTGGATGAAATCCTCGAAGAAGTAACACGAGATACATTGAAGTTTCTGGTGGCCAAAGAAATGACCACGTTCACAAGAAAAACTCTAGGAGATAGAGCAAAATCGGTGGAATTAGAGTCTCCCTTGTACCTGCTCAGAGACCACAACGAAATAAAAGCTGGTACACTGAAGTTGAACAAGGAAGCATATAATAACCAGATTAGCAGAAAGAGCAAGGTGTAGAAATTTGAACGGCAAAATCCAGTAAGCATTACACTGGATGAAAGCGTCCAGGAACTAACACCAGATACATTGAAGATGCTTGTGGTAGATGAAATGACCACGCATACACAGAAAAACTCTTAGCAGATAGAGGTATATGAGTGGTAGTACTGTCTCGCATGTAGTCGATGAAGCACCACGCAGAAATAAAAAGAGGTACACTGAAGTTGAACGAGGAAGGATGAAATAACCCGATTAGACAAGAAGTTCCTCAGCAGAAAGAGCAAACCCTAACCCTAAACCTAACCCTAACCCTAACCCATAACTCTAACCCTAACCCTAACCCTTACCCTAACCCTAACCCTAACCCTAACCCTTACCCTAATCCTAAACCTAAACCTAACCCTAACCCTAACCCTAATCTTTATCCTTACCCTAACCCTAAACCTAACCCTAACCCTAACACTTATCCAAACCCTAAACCTAACCCTAACCCCTAACCCTAACCCTAACCCTTACCCTTACCCTAACCCAAAACCTAAACCTAAACCAAACCCTAAACCTAACCCTAACCTGAACCCTTACCCTACCCTAACCCTAACCTTAACCCTAACCCTAACCCTAACCCTAACCCTTATCCTAAACCTAACCCAAACCCTAACCATAACCCTTACCCTTACCCTAACCCTAACCCTAACCTTAACCCTAACCCTAACCCTAACCCTTACCCTTACACTAACCCTAACCCTAAATCCTACCCTAACCCTAAACCTAACCCTCACCACTAACCCTAACCCTAACCCTTACCCTTACCCGAACCCTAACCCTAACTCTAACCCTAAACCTTACCCTTACCCTAACCCTAACCCTAACCTTAACCCTAACCCTAAACCGAACCCTAACCCTTACCCTTATCCTTACTCTAATCCTAACCCCAACCTTAACCCTAACCCTAACCCTAACCCTTACCCTTACCCTAACACTAAACCTAACCCTAATCCTAACCCTAACCCTACCCCTTACACTTACCCTAAACCTAACACTAACCCTAAACCTAACCCCTAACCCTAACCCTAACTCTAACCCTTACCCTTACCCTAACCCTAACCATAACCCTAACCGTAACCCTAACCTTAACCCTTACCTAACCCTAAACCTAACCGTGTCCCTAACCCTAACCATAGCCCTAACCCTTATCCTTACCCTAACCCTAACCCTAACCTTAACCCTAACCCTAACCCTAAACCTTAACCTAAACCTAACCCTAACCCTAACCCTTACCCTCACCCTAACCCTAATCCTAACCTTAACCCTAACCCTATCCCTAACCCTAACCCTTACCCTTACCCTTACCCTTACCCTAACCCTAACCTTAACCCTAACCCTAACCCTAACCCTAACCCCAACCGTTACCCTTACCCTAACACTAAACCTCACCCTAACTCTAACCCTAACCCTTACCCTTACCCTACCATTAAACCTAACCCTAACCCTAACCCTAACCCTTATCCTAAACCTAACCCGAACCCTAAACCTAACCCTTACCCTTACCCTAACCGTAACCCTAACCTTAGCCTTAACCCTAACCCTAATACTTAACCTTACACTAACCCTAACCCTAAATCTTACCCTAACCCTAAAACTAACCTTCACCACTAACCCTAACCCTAACCCTAACCCTTACCCTTACCCTAACCCTAACCCTAACCATAACCATAAACCTAACCCTAACCCTTACCTTTACACTAACCCTAACCCTAACCCTAACCCTAACCCTTACCCTATACCTAACCCTAACCCTAACCCCTAACCCTAACCCTAACCCTAACCCTTACCCTTAACATAACCCAAACACTATCACTTACCCCTACCCTCACAATAAAACTAACCCTAACACTAAGCCTAATCCTAACCCTTACCCTTACCTTAACCATAACGCAAACCCTAACCCCTAACCCTAACCCTAACCCAAAAACTTACCCTTACCCTAACCCTAACCCTAACCTTAAACCTAAACCTAAAACTACTCCTAACCCTTACCCTTACACTAACCCTAACCCTAAACCTAAACCTAACTTTAAACCTAACCCTAACCCGAACCCTTACCCTAACCCTAACCCTAACCTTAACCCTTATCCTAAACCTAACCCGAAACCTAACCCTACCCCTTACCCTTACCCTAACCCTAACCCTAACTTTAACCTTAACCCTAACCCTAACCCTTACCCTTACCCTTATCCTAACCCTGACCCTAACATTAATCCTAACCCTAACCCTAACCCTAACCCTTAACCTTACCGTAACTCTAGCCCTAACCTTAACCCTAACCCTTACCCTAAACCTAACCCTAACTCTAACCCTAACCGTTAAATTTACCCTAACCCTAACCCTAACCTTAACCCTAATCCTAACCCTAATCCTAACCCTTATCCTTACCCTTACCCTAACCCTAACCGCAACCTTAACCCTTATCTTTACCCTAACCATAACCCTAACCATAACCCCTAACCCTAACCCTAACCCTAAACCTTACCCTTAACCTAACCCTCACCCTCACCCTAACCCTAACACCTACCCTTACACTAACCCTAACCGTAACCCTAAACCTAACCCTTAACCTAACCCTAACACTAACCCTAACCCTTAACCCTAACCCTAACCCTAAACTTTACCCTAAACCTAACCCTAACCCTAACCCTTAACCTAACCCTAACCCTAATTCTAACACTAACCCCTAAACCTAACCCTATCCCTAACCCTTTACCTTACCCTAACCCAAACCATAACCCTTACCGTAACCCTAACCGTAACCCTAACCCTAACCGTAACCCTTACCCTAACCCTAACCATAACCATAACCCTTACCCTAACCCTAACCCTAACCCTAACCCCTAACCCTAAACCTAACCCTTACTCTTACCCTAACACTAAACCTAACCCTAACCCTAACTCTAACCCTTACCCTTACCCTTAACCTAACCCTAACCATAACCCTAACCCTAACCCTTAACCTTAACCTAACAGTAAACCTAACACTAACCCTAACCCTAACCTTAACCCTAACCCTAAACCTTACCCTTAGCCTAACCCTAAACTTAACCTTAACCCTAACACTAAAACTAACCCTAAACCCTAACATTAACCCTAACCCTAAGCCTAACCCTAAACTTAACCATAACACTAACCCTAACACTAACCGTAACCCTTACCCTTAACCTAACCCTAACCCTAACCATAACCCTAACCTCTACCCTTATACTAACGCTAACCCTAACCCTAACCATTACCCTAACCCTAACCCCAACCTTTACCCTTACCCTAACACTAAACCTAACCCTAACTCTAACCCTAACCCTTATCCTTACCCTAATACTAAACCTAACCCTAACTCTAACTGTAACCCTTACCCTTACCCTTAACCTAACCCTAACCATAACCCTAACCCTAACCCTTAACCTTAATCTAACACTAAACCTAACACTAACCCTAACCCTAAACCTAACCCTAACCTTAACCCTAACCCTAAACCTTACCCTTAGTCTAACCCTAACCTTAAACTTAACCCTAACACTAACCCTAACCCTAAACCCTAACATTAAACATAACCCTAAGCCTAACCCTAAACTTAACCATAACCCTAACTGTAACCCTAGCCCTAACCCTAACCCTTACCCTTAACCTAACCCTAAACCTAACCATAACCCTAACCCCTATCCTTACACTAACCCTAACCCTAACCCTAACCCTAACCCTAACCCTTAGCCTTACCCTAACCCTAACCCTAACCATAACCCTTACCCTAACCCTAACCCTAACCCTAACCCCTAACCCTAACCCTAACCCTAAACTTTACCCTAACCCTAACCCTAAACCTAACCCTAACCCTTAACATAAACCTAACCCTAATTCTAACACTAACCACTAACCCTAACCCTAATCCTCATCCTAACCCTACCCCTAACACTAACCCGTAAACCTAACCCTATCCCTAACCCTAAACCTTACCCTAACCCTAAACATAACCCTTACCCTAACCCTAACCGTAACCCTTACCCTAACCCTAACCCTAACCATAACCCTTACCCTAACCCTAACCCTAACCCTAACCCCTAACCCTAAACCTAACCCTTACTCTTACCCTAACCCTAACCCTAACCTTAACCCTATCCCTAACACTAATCCTAACCCTAACCCTTACCCTTACCGTAACCCTAAACCTAACCCTAACCCAAACCCTAACTCTAACCCTAACCCTAACCCTAACCCTTACCCTTACCCTAACCCTAACCCTAACGTTAACGGTAAACCTAACCCTAACCCTTACCCTTACACTAAACCTAACCCTAACCCTTACCCTAACCCTAAACCTAAACCTAACACTAACGCTAACCCTTACCCTAAACCTAACCCTAACCCTAACTCTAACACTAACTCTTAATTTTACCCTAATCCCAACCCTAACCTTAACCCTAAACCTAACCGTAACCCTAACTGTAACCTTACTCCTTACCCTTATCCTAACCCTAACCCTAACCTTAACCCTAAACCTAACCCTAACCCTAACCCTTACCCTGATCCTAACCCTAATCCTAACCCTTACCCTTACCCTAACCCTAACACTAACCCTAACCTTTACCCTTACCCTTACCCTAACCCTAGATCTTACAAAAACCCTAACCCTAAACCTCACCGCTAACCATAACCCTAACCCTAACCCTTAGCCTTACCCTTACCCTTACCCTAACCTTAACCCTAACCTTAACCCTAACCCTAAACCTAACCCCTACCTTTACCCTAACGCGAAACCAAACCCTAACCCTAACCCTAACCCTTACCCTTATCCTAACCCTAACCCTAAACTTAACCCTAACCTTATCCCTAACCTTAACCCTTACCCTAACCCTAACACTAACCCTAACCCCTATCATTAACCCTAACCCTAACCCTTAACCTTACCGTAACCCAAACACTTACACTTAACCTTACCCTCACAATAAACCTAACCCTAACACTAACCCTAATCCTAACCCTTACCCTTACCCTAACCATAATCCTAACCCTAACCCCTAACCCTAACCCTAACCCTAAAACTTACCCTTACCCTAACCCTAACCTTAAACCTAAACCTAACACTAACCCTAACCCTTACCCTTACACTAACCCTAAACCTACACCTAAACCTAACCTTAAACCTAACCCTAAACGGAACCCTTACCCTAACCCTAACCCTAACCTTAACCCTAACCCTAACCTTTATCCTAAACCTAAACCGAAACCTAACCATAACCCTTACCCTTACCCTAACCTTATCCCTAACCTTAACCCTAATCCTAAAACTAATTCTAACCCTTACCCTTACGCTTACCCTAACCCTAACCCTAACCTTAACCCTAACCCTAACCCTAACCCTTACCCTTACCCTAACTCTAACCCTAACCGTAACCCTAATCCTAACCCTTACCCTAACCCTAACCCTAACTCTAACCCTAACCGTTACCCTAACCCTAACCCTAACCCTAATCTTAAACCTAATCCTAACCCTAACCCTAATCCTAACCCTTACCCTTACCCTTACCCTAACCCTAACCCCAAACTTAACCCTAACCGTAACCCTAACACTAACCCTTACCCTAACACTAAACCTAACCCTAAACCCAAACCTAAGCCTACCCCGTACACTTACTCTAACCCTAACACTAACCCTAAACCTAACCCCTAACACTAACCCTTACCCTAACCCTTACCCTTACCCAAACCTAAACTTAACTCTAACCCTAACCCTAACCCTTACCCTTACCCTAACTCTAAACCTAACCCTAACCCTAACCATAACCCTTACCCTTACCCTAACCCTAACCCTAACCTTAACCCTAACCCTAACCCTAACCCTAACCCTTAACCTAACCCTAAACCGAACCCTAACCCTTACACTTACCCTAACCCTAATTCTAACCTTAACCCTAACCCTAACCCTAACCCAACCTTTACCCTTACCCTAACACTTAACCTAACCCTAACCCTAACTCTAACCCTTACCCTTAACCTTTACCTAACCCTAACCCTAACCCTAACCCTTAACATTACACTAACACTACCTAACCCTAACCCTGACCCTAAACCTAACCCTAACCTTAACCCTAACCCTAAACCTTACCCTTAGCCTAACCCTAAACTTAAACTTAACCCTAATACTAACCCTAACCCTAAACTCTAACATTAACCCTAACCCTAATCCTAACCCTAAACTTAACCATAACACTAACCTAACACTAACTGTAACCCTTACCCTTAACCTAACCCTAACCCTAACCATAACCCTAACCCCTACCCTTACATTAACGCTAACCCTAACCCTAACCTTACCCTAACCCTAACCCCAACCTTTACCCTTACCCTAACACTAAACCTAACCCTAACTCTAACCCTAACCCTTACCCTTACCCTAACACTAAACCTAACCCTAACCCTAACTCTAACCCTTACCCTTACCCTTAACCTAACCCTAACCATAACCCTAACCCTAACCCTTAACCTTAACCTAACACTAAACCTAACACTAACCCTAACCCTAAACCTAACCCTAACCTTAACCCTAACGCTAAACCTTACCCTTAGCCTAACCCTAACCTTAAACTTAACCCTAACACTAACCCTAACCCTAAACCCTAACATTAACATAACCCTAAGCCTAACCCTAAACTTAACCATAACCCTAACCGTAACCCTAGTCCTAACCCTAACCCTTACCCTTAACCTAACCCTAACCCTAACCATAACCCTAACCCCTATCCTTACACTAACCCTAACCCTAACCCTAACCCTTACCCTTACCCTAACCCTAACCCTAACAATAACCCTTACCCTAACCCTAACCCTAACCCTAACCCCTAACCCTAACCCTAACCCTAAACTTTACCCTAACCCTAACCCTAACCCTAACCCTAATTCTAACACTAACCACTAACCCTAACCCTAATCCTCATCCTAACCCTACCCCTAACACTAACCCCTAAACCTAACCCTATCCCTAACCCTAAACCTTACCCTAACCCTAAACATAACCCTTACCCTAACCCTAACCGTAACCCTAACTCTAATCCTAACCCTTACCCTTACCCTAAACCTAACCCTAACCCTAACCCTAACCCTAAGCCTTACCCTAAACCTAACCCTAACCCTAAATATAACCCTAACCCTTACTTTTACCCTACCCCAACCCTAACCTTAACCCTAACCGTAACCCTAACTCTAACCCTAATGCTTACCCTTATCCTAAACCTAACCCTAACCCTAACCTTAAACCTAACCCTAACCCTAACCCTTACCCAAACCCTAATCCAAATCCTAACCCTTACCCTTACCCTAACCCTAACCCTAAACTTTATCCTTACCCTAACCCTAACCCTAAATCTTACAATAACGCTAACCCCAACCCTCACCCCTAAACCTAACCCTAACCCTAACCCTTACCCTTACCCTAACCTTAACCCTAACCTTAACCTTAACACTAACCTTAACCCCTACCTCTACCCTAACATGAAACCCAACCCTAACCATAACCCTAACATTTACCCTTACCCTAACGCTAACCCTAACCTTAACCCTAACCCTAACCCTAACCCTAACCCTTACCCTAAACCTAACCCTAACCCTAACCCTGACCCTAACCCTAATTCTAACCTTAACCCTAACCCTGACCCTAACCTAACCCTTACCCTTACCCTAACCCTACCCCTAACCTTAACCCTAACCCTAACCCTAACCCTAACCCCAACCGTTACCCTTATCCTAACAATAAACCTAACCCTAAATCTAACCCTAACCCTTACCCTTAACCTAACACTAAACCTAACCCTAACCCTAACCCTAAACCTAACCCTAACTTTAACCCTAACCCTAAACTTTACCCTTAGCCTAACCCTAACCTTAAACTTAACCCTAACACTAACCCTAACCCTAAACCCTAACCTTAACCCTAACCCTAAGCCTAACCCTAAACTTAACCCTAACCCTAACCCTAACGCTAACCCTAACCCTTACCCTTAACCTAACCCTAACCCTAACCATAACCCTAACCCCTACCCTTACACTAAACCTAACCCTAACCCTAACACTAACCCTTACCCTAAACCTAACCCTAACCCTATCCCCTATCCTTAACCCTAACCCTAATCCTTACCATTACCATAAACCAAACACTAACACTTACACTTACCCTCACACTAAAAATAACCCTAACACTAACCCTAATCCTAACCCTTACCCTTACCCTAACCACAACCCTAACCCTAAACCCTAACCCTTACCTTTACCCTAACCCGAAACCTAATCCTAACCCCTAACCCTAACCCTAACCCGAAAACTTACCCTTAGCCTAACCCTAAACCTAACCTTAAACCTAAACCTAGCACTAACCCGACCTCGACCCTAACCCTAACCGTAACCCTTATCCTAAAACTAACCCGAAACCTAACCCTAACACTTACCCTTACCCTAACCCTAACCCTTACCCTTACAGTAACCGTAACCCTAACCATAACCTTAACCCTAACATTAACCCTAACCCTAACCCTTACCCTAACCCTAAACCTAAACCTAACCCTAACCCTAACCCTAACCCTTACCCTAAACCTAACCCTAACCCTTAATTTTACCCTAATCCCAACCCTAACCTTAACCCAAACCCTAACCGTAAACCTAACTCTAACTTTAATCCTTACCCTTACCCTAACCTTAACCCTAATCCTAACCCTTACCCTTACCCTGACACTAACCCTAATTCTAATATTTACCCTTACCCTAACCCTAACCCTAAATCTTACAATAGCCCTAACCGTAACCCTCACCCCTAACCCTAACCCTAACCCTAACCCTTACCCTTACCCAAACCTTAACCCTAAACTTAACCCTAACCCTAACCCTAACACCTACCTTTACCCTAACGCGAAACCCAACCCTAACCCTAACCCTAACCCTTACCCTTACCCTAACCCTAACTCTAAACTTAACCCTAACCTTAACCCTAAACCTAACCCTTACCCTAAACCTAACACTAACCCTAACGCCTATCCCTAACCCTAAACCTAACCCTTACCCTTACCATAACCCAAACACTAACACTTACTCTTACCCTCACACTAAATCTTACCCTAATACTAACCCTAATCCTAAGCCTTACCCTTACCCTAACCATAACCCTAACCCTAACCCCTAACCCTAACCCTAAAACTTACCCTTACCCTAACCCTAACCCTAACCTTAAACCTAAAACTAACACTAACCCTAACCCTTACCCTTACACTAAACCTAAACCTATACCTAAACCTAATCTTAAACCTAACCCTAACCCGAAACCTTACCCTAACCCTAACCCTAACCTTAAAACTAACCCTAACCATTACACTTACCATAACCCTAACGGTAATCTTAACCCTAATCCTAACCCTAATCCTAACCCTTACCCTTACCCTTACCCTAACACTAACCCCAACCTTATCCCTAACCCTTACCCTAACCCTAACCCTTACCCTAACACTAAACCTAACCCTAACCCTAACCCTAACCCTACCCCTTACACTTACTCTAACCCTAACACTAACCCTAAACCTAACCCCTAACACTAACCCTAACCCTAACCCTTACCCTTACCCTAACTCTAACCTTAACCCTAACCCTAACCCTAACCCTTACCCTTACCCTAACCCTAAACCTAATCCTAACGCTAACCCTAACCCTTACCCTTACCCTAACCCTAACCCTAACCTTAACCCTAACCCTAATCCTAACCCTAATCCTAACCCTTACCCTTACCCTTACCCTAACCCTAACCCCAACCTTGTCCCTAACCCTTACCCTAACCCTAACCCTTACCCTAACACTAAACCTAACCCTAACCCTAACCCTAACCCTACCCCTTACACTTACTCTAACCCTAACACTAACCCTAACCCTAAACCTAAACCTAACCCTAACCTTAACCCTAACCCTAACCCTAACCCTAACCCTTAGCCTAACCCTAACCTTAAACTTAACCCTAACCCTAAACCTAAACCTAAACCCTAACCTTAACCCTGACCATAAGCATAACCCTAAACTTAACCATAACCCTAACCCTAACACTAAACCCAAATCTAAACCTAACCCTAACCCTTACCCATACCCTAAACCTAAACCTAACCCTTACCCTTAACCTAACCCTAACCCTAACCCTAACCCCTACCCTTACACTAACCCTAACCCTAACCATAACCCTTACCCTTACCTAACCCTAACCCTAACCCTAACACTTAACCTAACCCTAACCCTAACCCTAAACCCGAACCCTAACACTAACCTTTACGCTAACCCTAACCCTAACCCTAACCCTTGACCTAACCCTAACCCTAATTTTAACACTAACCACTAACCCTCACCCTAATCCTTAACCCAACCCTACCCCTAACTCTAACCCCTAAACCTAACCCTACAGCTAACCCTTAACCTTACCCTAACCCTAACCATAACCTTACCCTAACCCTAACCGTAACCCTAACCCTAACCCTAACCCTTACCCTTTCCCTAAACATAACCCTAACCCTAACCCTAACCCTTACCATAAACCTAACCCTTACCCTAACACTAAACCTAACCCTAACTCTAACCCTAACCCTACCCCTTACACTTACTCTAACATTAACATTAACCCTAAACCTAACCCCTAACACTAACCC
This sequence comes from Megascapheus bottae, assembly GCF_031878675.1. NCBI lineage: Eukaryota > Metazoa > Chordata > Mammalia > Rodentia > Geomyidae > Megascapheus > Megascapheus bottae. The sequence goes on along the minus strand of NW_028327706.1, from coordinate 71,824 downwards.
TAACCCTAAACCTTACCCTTACCCAAACCCTAACCTTAACCCCAACCCTAACCCTAACCCTTGCCCTTACCCTAACCCTAAACCTAACCCTAACCCTAACCCTAACCCTTAACCTTACCCTAACACTAAACCTAACCCTAACCCTAAACCTAACCCTAACTTTAACCCTAACCCTAACGCTAACACTAAACCTTACCCTTAGCCTAACCCTAACCTTAAACTTAACTCTAACACTAACCATAACGCTAAACCAAAACCTCAACCCTAAACCTAAGCCTAACCCTAAACTTAACCATAATCCTAACCCTAACCCTAACCCTAACCCTTACACTTAACCTAACCCTAACCCTAACCATAACCCTAACGCCTACCCTTACACTAACCCTAACCCTAACCCTAAACCTAACCCTAACCTTTACCCTTACCCTAACCCTAACCCTAAATCTTACAATAACCCTAACCCTAACCCTCACCCCTAACCCTAACCCTAACCCTTACCCTTATCCTAACCTTACCCTAACCTTAACCCTAACCCTAACACTAACCCCTACCTTTACCCTAACACGAAATCCAACCCTAAACCTAACCCTAAGGCTTCCCCTTCCCCTAACCCTAACCCTAACATTAACCCTAACCCTAACCCTAACCCTTACCCTTATCATAACCCAAACACTAACACTTACCCTTACCCTCACACTAAACCTAAACCAAACACTAACCCTAATCCTAACCCTTACCCTTACACTAACCATAACCCTAACCCTAATCCCTAACCCTAACCCTAACCCTAAAACTTACCCTTACCCGAACCCTAACCTTAAACCTAAACCTAACACTAACCCAAACCCTTACCCTTACACTAACCCTAAACCTAAACCTATACCTAACCTTAAACTTAACCCTAACCGAACACTTATCCTAAACCTAACCCGAAACCTAACCCTAACCCTTACACTTACCCTAACCCTTACCCTAACTCTAACCCTAACCGTTACCCTTACCCTAAACCTAACCCTAATCTTAACCCTAATCCTAACCCTAATCCTAAGCCTTACACTTACCCTTACCCTAACCCTAAACCCAACGTTAATCCTAACCCTAACCCTAACCCTAACCCTAAACCTTACCCTAACAATAAACCTAACCCTAACCCTAACCCTAACCCTACCCCTTACATTTACTCTAACCCTAACACTAACCCTAAACCTCACCCCTAACACTAACCCTAACCCTAACCCTTACCCTTACCCAAACCCTAACCTTAACCCTAACCCTAACCCTTACCCTTACCCTAACCCTAAACCTAACCCTAACCCTAACCCTAACCCTTAACCTTACCCTAACACTAAACCTAACCCTAACCCTAAGCCTGACCCTAACCTTAACCCTAACCCTAACGCTAACCCTAAACCTTACCCTTAGCCTAACCCTAACCTTAAACTTAACCCTAACACTAACCGAAACCCTAAACCCTAACCTCAACCCTAAACCTAAGCCTAACCCTAAACTTAACCATAATCCTAACCCTAACCCTAACCCTAACCCTAACCCTTACCCTTAACCTAACCCTAACCCTAACCATAACCCTAACCCCTACCCTTACACTAACCCTAACCCTAACCCTAACCCTTACCCTTACCCTAACCCTAACCCTAACCCTAACCCTAACCCTAACCTTTACCCTTACCCTAACCCTAACCCTAAATCTTACAATAACCCTAACCCTAACCCTCACCCCTAACCCTAACCCTAACCCTAACCCTTACCCTTATCCTAACCTTAACCCTAATCTTAACCCTAACCCTAACACTAACACCTACCTTTACCCTAACACGAAACCCAACCCTAAACCTAACCCTAAGGCTTACCCTTACCCTAACCCTAACCCTACCTAACCTTAACCCTAACCCTAACCCTAACCCTTACCCTTATCATAACCCAAACACTAACACTTACCCTTACCCTCACACTAAACCTAAAACTAACACTAACCCTAATCCTAACCCTTACCCTTACACTAACCATAAACCTAACCCTAACCCCTAACCCTTACCCTAACCCTAAAACTTACCCTTACTCGAACCCTAACCTTAAACCTAAACCTAACACTAACCCTAACCCTTACCCTTACACTAACCCTAAACCTAAACCTAAAACTAACCTTAAACCTAACCCTAAACCGAACCCTTATCCTAACCCTAACCCTAACCCTAACCCTAACCCTTACCCTTACCCTAACCCTAACCCTAACCTTAACCCGAACCCTAAACCTAACCCTAACCCTTACCCTTACCCTAACTCTAACCCTAACACAAAACCTAACCCTAACCCTTACCCTAACCTAACCCTAACTCTAACCCTAACCGTTACCCTTACCCTAACCCTAACCCTAATCTTAACCCTAATCCTAACCCTAATCCTAAGCCTTACCCTTCCCCTTACCCTAACCCTAACCCCAACCTTAATCCTACCCCTAACCCTAACCCTAACCCTAACCCTAACCCTAACCCTACCCCTTACACTTACTCTAACCCTAACACTAACCATAAACCTAACCCCTAACACTAACCCTAACCCTAACCCCAACCATTACCCTTACCCTAACACTAAACCTAACCCTAACCCTAACCCTAACCCTTATCCTTACCCTAACCCTAAACCAAACCCTAACCCTAACCCTAACCCTAACTCTTAACCTTACCCTAACACTAAACCTAACCCTAACCCTAAACCTAACCCTAACCTTAACCCTAACTCTAACCCTAACACAAAACCTAACCCTAAACCTTACCCTTAGCCTAACCCTAACCTTAAACTTAACCCTAACACTAACCGTAACCCTAAACCCTAACCTCAACCCTAAACCTAAGCCTAACCCTAAACTTAACCATAATCCTAACCCTAACACTAACCCTAACCTTAACCCTTACCCTTAACCTAACCCTAACGCTAACCATAACCCTAACCCCTACCCTTACACTAACCCTAACCCTAACCCTAACCCTTACCCTTACCATAAACCTAACCCTAACCGTAACCCATAACCTAACCCTAACCCTAACCCTAACCCCTAACCCTAACCCTAACCCTATCCTTTACGCTAACTCTAACCCTAACCCTAACCCTTGACCTAACCCTAACCCTAATTTTAACACTAACCACTAACCCTAACCCTAATCCTTATCCTAACCCTACCCCTAACTCTAACCCCTAAACCTAACCCTACAGCTAACCCTTAAACTTACCCTAACCCTAACCATAACCTTACCCTAACCCTAACCGTAACCCTAACCCTAACCCTAACCCTTACCCTTTCCCTAAACCTAACCCTAACCCTAACCCTTACCGTAAACCTAACCCTAAACCTAACTATAACAATAAATATTACTTTTACCCTAAACCCAACCCTAACCTTAAACCTAACCGTAACCCTAACTCTAAGCCTAATCCTTACCCTTACCCTACCCTAACCCTAACCCTAACCTTAAACCTAACCCTAACCCTAACCCTTACCCTAACCCTAACCCTAATCCTAACCCTTACCCTTACCCTAACCCTAACCCTAACCTTTACCCTTACCCTAAGCCTAACCCTAAATCTTACAATAACCCTCACCCTAACCCTCACCCCTAACCCTAACCCTAAACCTAACCCTTACCCTTACCCTAACCTTAACCCTAACCTTAACCATAACCCTAACCCTAACCCCTACTTTTACCCTAACACGAAACCCAAACCTAAGCCTAACCCTAACCCTTACCCTTACTCTAACCCTATCCCTAACCTTAACCCTAACCCTAACCCTAACCCTTACCCTAAACTTAACCCTAAACCTTACCCTAACCCTAACCCTAACCCTAACCCTTACCCTTAACATAACCCAAACACTAACACTTACCCTTACCCTCACACTAAACTTAACCCTAACACTAACCCTAATCCTAACACTTACCCTTACACTAACCATAACCCTAACCCTAACCCTAACCCTTACCCTTACCCTAACTCTAACCCTAACCGTAACCCTAACCCTAACCCTTACCTAACCCTAACCCTAACTCTAACCCTAACCGTTACCCTTACCCTAACCCTAACCCTAACCTTAACCCTAATCCTAACCCTAATCCTAACATTTACCCTTACCCTAACCCTAACCCTAACCCCAACCTTAACCCTAACTCTAACTCTAACCATAACCCTTACCCTAACACTAACCCTAACCCTAACCCTAACACTTACCCTTACATTAACACTAAAGGTAACCCTAACCCTATCCTTAACCCTTACCCTTAACCTAACTATAACCCTAACCATAACCCCTAACCCTAACCCTAACCCTAACCCTTAGCCTGAACCTAACCCTAACCCTAACCCTAACCCTAACACCAACCCTTACACTATCCCCAACCCTAACCCTAACCCTAACCCTAACCCATACCCTAAACCTAACCCTAACCATAACCCCTATCCGTAACCCTAACCCTAACCGTTACCCTTACCATAACCCAAACACTAACACTTACCCTTACCCTCACACTAAACCTAACCCTAACACTAACCCTAATCCTAACCCTTACCTTTACCCTAACCATAACCCTAACCCTAACCCCCAACCCCAACCCTAACCCTAAAACTTATCCTTACCCTAACCCTAATCCTACCCTTAAACCTAAACCTAACACTAACCCTAACCCTACAATTACACTAACCCTAAACCTAAACCTAAACCTAAACTTAAACCTAACCCTAACAGGAACCCTTACTCTAACCCTAACCCTAACCTTAACCCTAACCCTTACCCTAACCCTAACCCGAAACCTAACGCCAACCTTTACCCTTTCCCTAACCCTAACCCTAACCTTAACCCTAACCCTAACCCTAACCCTTACCCTAACTGTAACCCTAACCCTAACCCTAACCCTAACCCTTACCCTAACCCTAACCCTAACTCTAACCCTAACCGTTACCCTTACCCTAATCCTAACCCTAATCTTAACCCTAATCCTAACCCTTACCCTTACCCTTACCCTAACCCTAACCCCAACATTAACCCTAACCCTTACCCTAACCCTAACCATTACCCTAACACTAAACCTAACCCTAACCGTACCCCTTACACTTATTCTAACCCTAACTCTAACCCTAAACCTAACCCCTAACACTAACCCTAACCCTACCCTTAACCTTACCCTAACCCTAACTTTAACCCTAACCCTAACCCTAACCCTTACACTTACCCTAACCCTAAACCTAAACTTAACTCTAACCCTAACCCTTACCCTTACCCTAACCCTAACCCTAACCTTAACCCTAACCCTAACCCTAACCCTTAACCTAACCCTAACCCTAACCTAACCCTTACCCTTAACCTAACCCTAATTCTAAACTTAACCCTAACCCTAACCCTAACCTTACCCTTAACCTTACCCTAACCCTAACCCTAACCTTAACCCTAAGAGTAACCCTAAACCTAACCCCAACCGTTACCCTTACCCTAACACTAAACCTAACCCTAAGCCTAACTATAACCCTTACCCTTAACTTTAACCTAACCCTAACCCTAACCCTAACCCTTAACCTTAACCTAACACTAAACCTAACCGTAACCCTAACTCTAAACCTAACCCCAAACTTAACCCTAACCCTAACCCTAACCCTAATCCTTACCCTTAGCCTAACCCTAACCTTAAACTTAACCCTAACCCTAACCCTAACCCTAAACCCTAACCTTAACCCTAACCCTAAGCCTAACCCTAAATTAACCATAACCCTAACCCTACCCCTAACCCTAACCATAACCCTAACCCCTACCCTTACACTAACCCTAACCCTAACCCTAACCCTTACCCTTACCCTAACCCTAACCCTAACCCTAACCCTAACCCTTATACTAACCTTAACCCTAACCTTATCCCTAACCCTAACACTAACCCCTACCTTTACCCTAACACGAAACCCAACCCTAAACCTAACCCTAACGCTTACCCTTACCCTAACCCTAACCCTAACCTTAAACCTAACCCTAACCCTAACCCTAACCCTTATCCTTAACATAACCCAAACACTAACACTTACACTTACCCTCACACTAAACCTAAACCTAACACTAACCCTAATCCTAACCCTTACCCTTACACTAACCATAACCCTAACCCTAACCCCTAACCCTAACCCTAACCCTAAACCTTACCCTTACCCGAACCCTAACCTTAAACCTAAACCTAACACTAACCCTAAACCTTACCCTTACACTAACCCTAAACCTAAACCTAAACCTAACCTTAAACCTAAGCCTAACCCGAACCCTTATCCTAAACCTAACCCTAACCCTAACCCTAACACTAACCCTTACCCTTACCCTTACCCTAACCCTAACCCTGACCTTAACCCTAACCCTAAACCTAACCCTAATCCTTACCCTTACCCTAACTCTAACCCTAACCCAAAACCTAACCATAACCCTTACCCTAACCCTAACCCTAACTCTAACCCTAATCGTTACCCTTACTCTAACCCTAACCCTAATCTTAACCCTAATCCTAACCCTAATCCTAAGCCTTACCCTTACCCTTACCCTAACCCTACCCCAACCTTAATCCTAACCCTAACCCTAACCCTTACCCTAACACTAACTGTAACCCTAACCCTAACCCTACCCCTTACACTTACCCTAACCCTAACACTAACCCTAAACCTAACCCCTAACACTAACCCTAACCCTAACCCCAACCATTACCCTTACCCTAACACTAAACCTAACCCTAACCCTAACCCTAAACCTAACCCTAACCTTAACCCTAACCCTAACCCTAAACCTAACCCTTACCCTTACCCTAAAACCTAACGTTAAACTTAACCCTAACACTAACCGTAACCCTAAACCCTAACCTCAACCCTAAACCTAAGCCTAACCCTAAACTTAACCATAATCCTAACCCTAACACTAACCCTAACCCTAACCCTTACCCTTAACCTAACCCTAACGCTAACCATAACCCTAACCCCTACCCTTACACTAACCTTAACCCTAACCCTAACCCTTACCCTTACCCTAACCCTAAGACTAACCCTAACCCATAACCTAACCCTAACCCTAACCCTAACCCCTAACCCTAACCCTAACCCTAACCTTTACGCTAACCCTAACCCTAACCCTAACCCTTGACCTAACCCTAACCCTAATTTTAACACTAACCACTAACCCTAACCCTAATCCTTATCCTAACCCTACCCCTAACTCTAACCCCTAAACCTAACCCTACAGCTAACCCTTAAACTTACCCTAACCCTAACCATAACCTTACCCTAACCTAACCGTAACCCTAACCCTAACCCTAACCCTTACCCTTTCCCTAAACCTAACCCTAACCCTAACCCTTACCGTAAACCTAACCCTAACCCTAACTCTAAACCTAACCCTAACCCTAATCCTAACACTTACCCATACCCTAACCCTAAACCTAACCTTTACACTTACCCTAAACCTAACCCTAAATCTTACAAGAACCCTAACCCTAACCCTCACCCCTAACCCTAACCCTAAACATACCCCTTACCCTTACCCTAACCTTAACCCTAACCTTAACCCTAACCCTAACACTAACCCCTACTTTTACCCTAACACGAAACCCAAACCTAAGCCTAACCCTAACCCTTACCTTTATTCTAACCCTATCCCTAACCTTAACCCTAACCCTAACCCTAACCCTAACCCTTACCCTAAACCTAACCATAACCCTTACCCCTAACCCTAACCATAACCCTAACCCTTACCCTTAACATAACCCAAACACTAACACTTACCCTTACCCTCACACTAAACTTAATCCTAACACTAACCCTAATCCTAACACTTACCCTTACCCTAACCATAACCCTAACCCTAACCCTCACCCTTACCCTTACCCTAATTCTAACCGTAAGCGTAACCCTAACACTAACCCTTACCTAACCCCAACCCTAACTCTAACCCTAACCGTTACCCTTACCCTAACCCTAACCCTAACCTTAACCCTAATCCTAACCCTAATCCTAACATTTACCCTAACCCTTACCCTAACCCTAACCCCAACCTTAACCCTAACTCTAACTCTAACCATAACCCTTACCCTAACACTAAACCTAACCCTAACCGTAACCCTAAAACTTACCCTTACACTAACACTAAATGTAACCCTAACCCTATCCGTAACCCTTACCCTTTACCTAACTATAACCCTAACCATATACCTAACCCTAACCCTAACCCTAACCCTTAGCCTGAACCTAACCCTAACCCTAACCCTAACCCTAACACCTACCCTTACACTATCCCCAACCCTAACACTAACCCTAACCCTAACCCATACCCTAAACCTAACCCTAACCATAACCCCTATCCCTAACCCTAACCCTAACAGTTACCCTTACCATAACCCAAACACTAACACTTACCCTTACCCTCACACTAAACCTAACCCTAACACTAAACCTAATCATAACCCTTACCTTTACCCTAACCATAACCCTAACCCTAAACCCCAACCCTAACCCTAACCCTAAAACTTATCCTTACCCTAACCCTAACTCTACCCTTAAACCTAAACCTAACACTAACCCTAACCCTTACAATTACACTAACCCTAAACCTAAACCTAAACCTAAACTTAAACCTAACCCTAACAGGAACCCTTACTCTAACCCTAACCCTAACCTTAACCCTAACCCTTACCCTAACCCTAACCCGAAACCTAACCCTAACCCTTACCCTTACCCTAACCCTAACCCTAACACTTACCCTAACTCTAACCCTAACACTAACCCTAACCCTAACCCGTACCCTAACCCTAACCCTAAATCTAACCCTAACCGTTACCCTTACCCTAATCCTAATTCTAATCTTAACCCTAATCCTAACCCTAAATCTAACACTTACCCTTACCCTTACCCTAACCCTAACCCCAACCTTAACCCTAACACTTACTCTAACCTTAACCATTACCCTAACACTAAACCTAACCCTAACCCTACCCCTTACACTTACTCTAACCCTAACTCTAACCCTAAACCTAACCCCTAACACTAACTCTAACCCTACCCTTAACCTTACCCTAACCCTAACCATAACCCTAACCCTAACCCTAACCCTAACCCTTACACTTACCTTAACCCTAAACCTAACCTTAACTCTAACCCTAACCCATACCCTTACCCTAACTCTAACCCTAACCTTAACCCTAACCCTAACCCTAACCCTTAACCTAACCCTAACCCTAACCCTAACCCTAACCCTTACCCTTACCCTAACCCTAATTCTAACCTTAACCCTAACCCTAACCCTAACCTTACCCTTAACCTTACCCTAATCCTAACCCTAACCTTAACCCTAAGAATAACCCTAAACCTAACCCCAACCGTTACCCTTACCCAAACACTAAACCTAACCCTAACCCTAACTCTAACCCTTACCTTAACCTTAACCTAACCCTAACCCTAACCCTAACCCTAACCCTTAACCTTAACCTAACACTAAACCTAACTGTAACCGTAACCCTAAACCTAACCCTAAACTTAACCCTATCCATAACCCTAACCCTAAACCTTACCCTTAGCCTAACCCTAACCTTAAACTTAACCCTAACCCTAACCCTAACCCTAAACCCTAACCTTAACCTTAACCCTAAGCCTAACCCTAAATTAACACTAACCCTAACCCTACCCCTAACCCTAACCATAACCCTAACCCCTACCCTTACACTAACCCTAACCCTAACCCTAACCCTTACCCTTACCCTAACCCTAACCCTAACCCTATCCCTTAACCTAACCCTAACTCTAACCCTAACCCCTAACCCTAACCCTAACCCTAAACTTTACCCCAACCCTAACCTTAACCCTAATCCTTAACCTAACCCTAACCCTAATTCTAACACTAACCACTAACCCTAACCCTAATCCTTATCCTAACCCTACCCCTAACACTAACCCCTAAACGTAACCCTATCCCTAACCCTTAACCTTACCCTAACCCTAACCATAACCCTTACCCTAAACCTAACCGTAACCCTAACCCTAACCCTAATCCTTACCCTTACCCTAAACCTAACCCTAACCCTACACCTAACCCTAACCCTTACCCTAAACCTAACGCTAACCCTAACTCTAACCCTAACCCTTACTTTTACCCTAACCCCAAACCTAATCTTAACCCTAACCCTAACCGTAAACCTAACTCTAACCCTAATCCTTACCCTTACCCTAACCCTAACCCTAACCCTAACCCTAACCTTAAACCTAACCCTAACCCTAATCCTTACCCTAACCCTAACCCTAATCATAACCCTTACCCTTACCCTAACCCTAACACTAACCCTAAACTTTACCCTTACCCTAACCCTAAACCTAAATCTTACAATAACCCTAACCCTAACCCTCACCCATAACCCTAACCCTAACCCTTCCCCTTACCTAACCTTAAACCTAACCTTAACCCTAACCCTAACCCTAACCCCTACCTTTACCCAAACGCGAAACCCAACCCTAGCCCTAACACTAACCCTTACCCCTACCCTAACCCTAACCCTAACCTTAACCCTAACCCTAAACCTAACGCTAACCCTAACCCTAACCCCTAACCCTAACCCTAACCCTAACTCTTACCCTTAACATAACCCAAACACTAACACTTACCCTTATCCTCACACTAAACCTAACCCTAACACTAACCCTAATTCTAACCCTTACCCTTATCCTAACCATAACCCTAACCCTAACCCGTAACTCTAACCCTAACCCTAAAACTTACCCTTACCCTAACCCTAACCCTAACCATAACCTTAACCCTAACCCTAACCCTAACCCTTACCCTTACCCTAACCCTAACCCTAACCCTAACCCTAACCCTAACCCTAAACTTAACCCTAACCCTTATCCTAAACATAACCCGAAACCTAACCCTAACCCTTACCCTTACCCTCACCCTAACCCTAACCTTAACACTAACCCTAACCCTAACCCTTACCCTTACCCTTACCCTAACCTTAACGCCAACCCTATCCCTAACCCCTACCTTTACCCTAACACGAAACCCAACCCTAACCCTAACCCTAAAGCTTACCCTTAAACTAACCCTGACCCTAAACTTAACCCTAACCCTAACCCTAACCCTAACCCTTACTCTTATCATAACTCAAACACTAACACTTACGCTTACCCTCACACTAAACCTAAACCTAACGCTAACCCTTATCCTAACCTTTACCCTTACACTAACCATAACCCTAACCCTAACCCCTAACCCTAACCCTACCCTAAAACTTACCCTTACCCGAACCCTAACCTTAAACCTAAACCTAACACTAACCCTAACCCTTACCCTTACACTAACCCTAATGCTAAACCTAAACCTAACCTTTTACCTAACCCTAACCGTACCCTTATTCTAAACCTAACCCGAAACCTAACCCTAACCCTTACACTTACCCTAACCCTAAACCTAACTCTAACCCTAACCGTTACCCTTACCCTAACCCTAACCCTAATCTTAACCCTAATCCTAACCCTAATCCTAAGCCTTACCCTTACCCTTACCCTAACCCTAACCCCAACCTTAATCCTAACCCTAACCCTAACCCTAACCCTTACATAACACTAAACCTAACCCTAACCCTAACCCTAACCTTACCCCTTACACTTACTCTAACCCTAACACTAACCCTAAACCTAACCCCTAACAAAAACCCTAACCCTAATCCTTACCCTTACCCTAACCCTAACATTAACCCTAACCCTAACCCTAACCCTTACCCTTACCCTAACCCTAAACCTAACCCTAAACCTAACCCTAAACCTAACCCTTAACCTTACCCTAACACTAAACCTAACCCTAACCCTAACCCTAAACCTAACCCTAACCTTAACCCTAACCCTAACCCTAACCGAAACCTTACCCTTAGCCTAACACTAACCTTAAACTTAACCCTAACACTAACCGTAACCCTAAACCCTAACCTCAACCCTAAACCTAAGCCTAACCCTAAACTTAACCATAATCCTAACCCTAACCCTAACCCTAACCCTAACCCTTACCCTGAACCTAACCCTAACCCTAACCATAACCCTAACCCCTACCCTTACACTAACCCTAACCCTAACCCTAACCCTAATCCTTACCCTTACTCTAACCCTAACCCTAACCCAAACCCTAACCTTTTCTCTTACCCTAACCCTAACCCTAAATCTTACAATAACCCTAACCCTAACCCTCACCCCTAACCCTAACCCTAACCCTAACCCTTACCCTTACCCTAACCTTAACCCTAACCTTAACCCTAACCCCAACCCTAACCCCTACCTTTACCCTAACACGAAACCCAACCCTAAACCTAACCCTAACGCTTACCCTTACCCTAACCCTAACCCTAACCTTAACCCTAACCCTAACCCTAACCCTAACCCTTACCCTTATCATGACCCAACCACTAACACTTACTCTTACCCTCACACTAAACCTAAACCTAACACTAACCGTAATCCTAACCCTTACCCTTACACTAACCATAACCCTAACCCTAACCCCTAACCATAACCCTAACCCTAAAACTTACCCTTACCCGAACCCTAACCTTAAACCTAAACCTAAGCCTAACCCTAACCCTTACCCTTACACTAACCCTAAACCTAAACCTAAACCTAACCTTAAACCTAACCCTAACCGAACCCTTATCCTAAAACTAACCTGAACCCTAACCCTAACCCTTACCCTTACCCTAACCCTAACCCTAACCTTAACCCTAACCCTAACCCTAACCCTAACCCTTACCCTTACCCTAATTCTAACCCTAACCCAAAACCTAACCATAACCCTTACCCTAATCCTAACCCTAACTCTAACCCTAACCGTTACCCTTACCCTAACCCTAACCGTAATCATAACCCTAATCCTAACCCTAATCCTAAGCCTTACCCTTACCCTTACCCTAACCCTAACCCCAACCTTAATCCTAACCCTAACCCTAACCCTAACCCTAACCCTTACCCTAACACTAAACCTAACCCTAACCCTAACCCTAACCCTACCACTTACACTTACTGTAACCCTAACACTAACCCTAAACCTAACCCCTAACACTAACCCTAACCCTAACCCCAACCGTTACCCTTACCCTAACACTAAACCTAACCCTAACCCTAACCCTAACCCTTACCCTTACCCTAACCCTTAACCTAACCCTATCCCTAACCCTAACCCTTAACCTTACCCTAACACTTAACCTAACTCTAACCCTAACCCTAAACCTAACCCTAACCTTAACCCTAACCCTAACCCTAACCCTAAACCTTACCCTTAGCCTAACCCTAACCTTAAACTTAACCCTAACACTAACCGTAACCCTAAACCCTAACCTCAACCCTAAACCTAAGCCTAACCCTAAACTTAACCATAATCCTAACCCTAACACTAACCCTAACCCTAACCCTTACACTTAACCTAACCCTAACCCTAACCATAACCCTAACCCCTACACTTACACTAACCCTAACCCTAACCATAACCCTAACCCTTACACTTACACTAACCCTAACCCTAACACTAACCCTTAACCTAACCCTAACCCTAACCTCTAACCCTAACCCTAACCCTAATTTACCCTAACCCTAACCCTAACCTTAACCTTTAACCTAACCCTAACCCTAATTCTAACACTAACCACTAACCCTAACCCTAATCCTTATCTTAACCCTACCCCTAACACTAACCCCTAAACCTAACCCTATCCCTAACCCTTAACCTTACCCTAACCCTAACCATAACCCTTACCCTAACACTAACCATAACCCTAACCCTAACCCTAACCCTTACCCTTACCCTAAACCTAACCCTAACCCTAACCCTAACTCTTACTCTAAACCTAACCCTAACCCTAACTCAAACCCTAACCCTTACTTTTACCCTAACCAAAACGCTAACCTTAACCCTAACCCTAACCCTTACCCTAACCCTAACCCAAATCCTAACCCTTACCCTTGCCCTAACCCTAACTCTAACCCTAACCCTAACCTGTACCCTTACCCTAACCCTAACACTAAATCTAACAATAACCCTAACCCTAACCCTCACCCCTAACCCTAACCCTTACCCTTACCTTAACCCTAACCTTAACCCTAACCCTAACATTAACCCCTACATTTACCCTAACGTGAAACCCACCCTAACCCTAAACCTAACCCTTACCCTAAACCTAACCCTAACCCTAACCCTAACCCTAAACCTAAACCTAACCCTTACCCTTACCCTAACCCTAACCCTAACCCTAAGCCTTAACCTAACCCTAACACTCACCCTAACCCCGAACTCTAACCCAAACCTAAACTTTACCCTAACCCTAACCCTAACCCTTAACCTAACCCTAACCCTAATTCTAACACTAACCACTAACCTAAACCTAATCCTTATCCTAACCCTACCCCTAACACTAACCCCTAAACCTAACCCTATCCCTAACCCTTAACCTTACCCTAACCCTAACCATAACCCTTACTCTAACACTAACCGTAACCCTAACCCTAACCCTTACCCTAACCCTAAACATAATCCTTACCCTAACCCTACTCTAACTCTAACCTCTAACCCTAAACCTAAACCTTACTCTTACCCTAAACCTAACCCTAACCCTAACACTAACTCTAACCCTAACCCTTACCCTTACCGTAACCCTAAAACTAACCCTAACCCAAACCCTAACTCTAACCCTAACCCTTACTTTTACCCTAATCCCAACCCTAACCTTAACCCTTACCCTAACCGTAACCCTAACTCTAACCCTAATCCTTACCCTTACCCTAACCCTAACCCTAAACTTAACCCTAACCCTAACCCTAATCCTTACCCTTACACTAACCGTAAACCTAACCCTAACCATAACCCTAACCCTTACCCTTACCCTAACCCTAATTCAAACCTTAACCCTAACCCTAACCCTAACCTTACCCTTACCCTTACCCTAACCCTAACCCTAAACTTAACCCTAACAGTAACCCTAACCCTAACCCCAACCGTTACCCTTACCCTTACACTAAACCTAACCCTAACTCTAACCCTAACCCTTACCCTTACCCTAACACTAAACCTAACCCTAACCCTAACTCTGACCCTTACCCTTACCCTTAACCTAACCCTAACCCTAACCCCTAAACCTAACCCTAACCCTAAAACTTACCCTTACCCTAACCCTAACCCTAACCGTAAACCTAAACCTACCACTAACCCTAACCCTTACCCTTACACTAACCCTAAACCTAAACCTAAACCTAACCTAAACTTAACCCTAACCCTCACCCTAACCCTTACCCTTACCCTAACTCTAACCCTAACCCTAACCCTAAGCCTAACCCTTACCCTAACCCTAACCCTAACCTTTACCCTTAACCTAACCCTAAATCTAAATCTTACAATAACCCTAACCCTAAACCTCACCCCTAACCCTAACCCTAACCCTAACCCTTACCCTTACCCTAACCTTAACCCTAACCTTAACCCTAACCCTAACCCTACCCCTTACACTTATTCTAACCCTAACACTAACCCTAAAACTAACCCGTAACACTAACCCTAACACTTACCCTTACCCTAACCCTAACATTAACCCAAACCCTAACCCTAACCCTAAACCTTACCCTTACCATAACCCTAAACCTAACCCTAACCCTAACCCTAACCCTTACCCTTACCCTAACCCTAACCCTAATTTTAACCCTAACCCTAACCCTAACCCTAACCCTTAACCTAACCCTAACCCTAACCCTAACCCTTACCCTTACCCTAACCCTAATTATAACCTTAACCCTAACCCTAACCCTAACATTACCCTTACCCTTACCCTAACCATAACCCTAACCTTAACCCTAACAATAACCCTAAACCTATCCCCACCGTTACCCTTACCCTTACACTAAACCTAACCCTAACTCTATCCCTAACCCTTACCCTTACCCTCACACTAAACCTAACCCTAACCCTAACTCTAACCCTTACCCTTACCCTTAACCTAACCCTAACCCTAACCCTAACCCTTAACCTTCACCTAACACTAAACCTAACCCTAACCCTAACCCTAAACCTAACCCTAAACTTAACCCTAACGCTAACACTAACCCTAAACCTTACCCTTAGCCTAACCCTAACCTTAAACTTAACCCTAACCCTAACCCTAACCCTTACCCTTACACTAACCCTAAACCTAAACCTAAACCTAACCTTAAACCTAACCCTAACCCGAACCCTTACCCTAACCCTAACCCTAAACTTAACCCTAACCCTAACCGTAACCCTTACCCTTACCCTTACCCTAACCCTAACCCTAACCTTAACCCTAACCCCAACCCTAACCCTTAACCTTACCCTTACCCTAACCCTAACCCTAACCCTTACGCTTACCCTAGCTCTAACCCTAACCCTAACCCTAACCCTTACCTAAACTTAATCCTAACCCTAACCCTTACCCTTATGCTAACACTAAACCTAACCCTAACCCTAACCTTAACCCTTACCCTTACCCTGAACATAACCCTAACCATAACCCCTAACCCTAACCCTAACCCTAACCCTTACCCTTAACCCAACCCTAACCTTAACCCTAACCCTAAAACCTACCCTTACACTAACCCTAACCCTAAACCTAAACCTAACCCTTACCCTTACCCTAACCCTAACCCTAACCCTAAGCCTTAACCTAACCCTAACACTCACCCTAACCCCGAACTCTAACCCAAACCTAAACTTTACCCTAACCCTAACCCTAACCCTAACCCTAACCCTTAACCTAACCCTAACCCTAATTCTAACACTAACCACTAACCTAAACCTAATCCTTATCCTAACCCTACCCCTAACACTAACCCCTAAACCTAACCCTATCCCTAACCCTTAACCTTATCCTAACCCTAACCATAACCCTTACTCTAACACTAACTGTAACACTAACCCTATCCCTAACCCTTACCCTAACCCTAAACATAACCCTTACCCTAACCCTACCCTAACTCTAACCTCTAACTCTAAACCTAACCCTTACTCTTAACCTAAACCTAACCTTAACCCTAACCTTAACCCTAACCCTAACACTAACCCTAACCCTAACCCTTACCCTTACCGTAACCCTAAACCTAACCCTAACCCAAACCCTAACTCTAACCCTAACCCTTACTTTTACCCTAATCCCAACCCTAACCTTAACCCTTACCCTAACCGTAACCCTAACTCTAACCCTAATCCTTACCCTTACCCTAACCCTAACCCTAAACTTAACCCTAACACTAACCCTAATCCTTACCCTTACACTAACACTAACCCTAACCGTGACCTTAACCCTAACACTAACCCTAACCCTTACCCTAACCGTAACATTAACTCTAACCCTAATCCTTACCCTAAACCTTACCCTAACCCTAAACCTAACCCTAACCCTAAACCTAACCCTTACCCTAAACCTAACCCTAACCCTAACTCTAACCCTAAACCTTACTTTTATACTAATCCCAACTCTAATCTTAACCCTAACCCTAACCGTAACCCTAACTCTAACCCTAATCCTTACCCTTACCCTAACCCTAATCCTCACCCTAACCCTAAACCTAACCCTAGCCCTAAACCTTAACCTAACCCTAACCCTAATCCTAACCCTTACCCTTACCCTAACCCTAAACCTAACCTTTACCCTTACCCTAAACCTAACCCTAAATCTTACAATAACCCTAACCCTCACCCCTAACCCTAACCCTAAACCTAAGCCTTACCGTTACCCTAACCTTAACCCTAACCCTAACCCTAACCCCTACCTTTGCCCTAACGCGAAACCCAACCCTAACCCTAACCCTAACCCTTACCCTTACCCTAACCCTAACCCTAAACTTAACCCTAACCCTAACCCTTACCCTAACCCTAACCCTAACTTTTACCCTTACCCTAAACGTAGCCCTAAATCTTACAAGAACCATAACCCTAACCCTCACCCCTAACCCTAACCCTAACCCTAACCCTTACCCTTAACCTAACCCTAACCCTAAACTTAACCCTAACCCTAACCCTTACCCTAAACCTAAACCTAACCCTAAGCCCTATCACTAAACCTAACCCTTACCCTTACCATACCCAAACACTAACACTTACCCTTAACCTCACACTAAACCTAAGCCTAACACTAACCCTAATCCTAACCCTTACCCTTACCCTAACCATAACCCTAACCCTAACCACTAACACTAACCCTAACCCTAAAACTTACCCTTACCCTAACCCTAACCCTACCCTTAAACCTAAACCTACCCTAACCCTAACCCTTACCCTTACACTAACCCTAAACCTAAACCTAAACCTAACCTAACTTTAACCCTAACCCTAACCCTTATCCTATACCTAACCCTAACCCTAACCCTTACCCTTACCCTTACCCTAACCCTAACCCTAACCTTAACCCTAACCCTAACCCTAACGCTAACCCTTACCCTTACTCTAACTCTAACCCTAACCCTAACCCTAAGCCTAACCCTTACCCTAACCCTAACCCTAACCCTAACCCTTACCCTTACCCTAACCCTAAAATTAACCCAAACCCTAACCCTAAACCTAACCATTACCCTTTCCCTAACCCTAAACCTAACGCTAACCCTAACCCTAACCCTTACCCTTACCCTAACCCTAACCCTAACTTTAACCCTAACCCTAACCCTAACCCTTAACTTAACCCTAACCCTAACCCTAACCCTTACCCTTTCCCTAACACTAATTCTAACCTTAACCCTAACCATATCACTAACCTTACCCTTACCCTTACCCTAACCCTAACCCTAACCTTAACCCTAAGAGTAACCCTAACCCTAACCCCAACCGTTACCCTTACCTTACACTAAACCTAACCCTAACTCTAACCCTAACCCTTACCCTTACCCTAACACTAAACCTAATCCTAACACCTAACTCTAACCCTTACCCTTACCCTTAACCTAACCCTAACCCTAACCCCTAACCCTAACCCTAACCCTAAAACTTACCCTTACCCTAACCCTAACCCTAACCTTAAACCTAAACCTACCACTAACCCTGAGCCTTACCCTTACACTAACCCTAAACCTAAACCTAAACCTAACCTAAACTTAACCCTAACCCAAACACTTACCCTGACCCTAACCCTAACCTTAACCCTAACCCTAACTCTAACCCTTATCCTAAACATAACCCTAACCCTAACCCTTACCCTTACCCTTACCCTAACCCTAACCCTAACCTTAACCCTAACCCTAACCCTAACGCTAACCCTTACCCTTACCCTAAATCTAACCCTAACCCTAACCCTAAGCCTAAACCTTACCCTAACCCTAACCTTAACCCTAAACTTTACCCTTACCCTAACATTAAATTTAAATTTTACAATAACCCTAACCCTAAACCTCACTCCTAAACCTAACCCTAACCCTAACCCTTACCCTTACCCTAACCTTAACCCTAACCTTAACCCTAACCCTAACCCTACCCCTTACACTTACTCTAACCATAACACTAACCCTAAACCTAACCCTTAACACTAACCCTAACCCTAACCCTTACCCTTACCCTAAACCTAACATTAAAACAAACCCTAACCCTAACCCTAACCCTTACCCTAACCGTAAACCTAACCCTAACCATAACCCTAACCCTTACCCTTACCCTAACCCTAATTCAAACCTTAACCCTAACCCTAACCCTAACCTTACCCTTACCCTTACCCTAACCCTAACCCTAAACTTAACCCTAACAGTAACCCTAACCCTAACCCCAACCGTTACCCTTACCCTTACACTAAACCTAACCCTAACTCTAACCCTAACCCTTACCCTTACCCTAACACTAAACCTAACCCTAACCCTAACTCTGACCCTTACCCTTACCCTTAACCTAACCCTAACCCTAACCCCTAAACCTAACCCTAACCCTAAAACTTACCCTTACCCTAACCCTAACCCTAACCGTAAACCTAAACCTACCACTAACCCTAACCCTTACCCTTACACTAACCCTAAACCTAAACCTAAACCTAACCTAAACTTAACCCTAACCCGAACCCTTACCCTGACCCTAAAACTAACCTTAACCCTAACCCTAACCCTAACCCTAACCCTTATCCTAAACCTAACCCTAACCCTTACCCTTACCCTTACCCTAACCCTAACCCTAACCTTAACCCTAACCCTAACCCTCACCCTAACCCTTACCCTTACCCTAACTCTAACCCTAACCCTAACCCTAAGCCTAACCCTTACCCTAACCCTAACCCTAACCTTTACCCTTTCCCTAACCCTAAATCTAAATCTTACAATAACCCTAACCCTAAACCTCACCCCAAACCCTAACCCTAACCCTAACCCTAACCCTAACCCCAAACATTACTATTACCCTAACACTAAACCTAACTCTAACTCTAACCCTAACCATTACACTTACCCTAACACTAAACCTAACCCTAACCCTAACTCTAACACTTACCCTTACCCTTAACCTAACCCAAAACCTAAACTTAACCATAACCTTCACCTTACCCTAACAATAAACCTAACCCTAATCATAACCCTAAACCTAACCCTAACCTTAACCCTAACCCTAACCCTAACCCTAAACCTTACCCTTAGCCTAACCCTAACCTTAAACTTAACCCTAACACTAACTGTAACCCTAAACCCTAAAATTAACCCTAAACCTAAGCCTAACCTTAAACTTAACCATAATCCTAACCCTAACCCTAACCCTAAACCTAACCCTTACCCTTAACCTAACCCTAATCCTAACCATAACCCTAACCCCTACCCTTACGCTAAACCTAACCCTAACCCTAACCCTAACCCTTACTCTTACCCTAACCCTAACCCTTAACCTAACCCTAACCCTAACCTCTAACCCTAACCCTAACCCTAAACTTTACCGTAACCCTAACCCTAACCCTAACACTTAACCTAAGCCTAACCCTAATTCTAACACTAACCACTAACCCTTACCCTAATCCTTATCCTTACCCTACCCCTAACACTAACCCCTAAACCTAACCCTATCCCTAAACCTTAACCTTACCCTAACCCTAACCATAAACCTTACCCTAACCCTAACCGTAACGGTAACCCTAACCCTAACCCTTACCATTAACCTAAACCTAACGCTAACCCTAACCCTAACCCTAACCCTAACCCTAAACCTAACCTAACCTTAACCCTAACCCTAACCCTAACCCTAAACCTTACCCTTAGCCTAACCCTAACCTTAAACTTAACCCTAAAACTAACCGTAACCCTTAACCCTAAAATTAACCCTAAACCTAAGCCTAACCCTAAACTTAACAATAATCCTAACCCTAACCCTAACTCTAACACTAACCCTTACGCTTAACGTAACCCTAACCCTAACCATAACCCTAACCCCTACCCTTAAACTAACCCTAACCCTAACCCTTACCCTAACCCTTACCCTTACCCTAACCCTAACCCTAACCCTTAACCTAACCCTAACCCTATCCTCTAACCCTAACCCTAACCCTAAACTTTACCCTAAACCTAACCCTAACCCTAACACTTAACCTAACCCTAACCCTAATTCTAACACTAACCAATAACCCTAACCCTAATCCTTATCCTAACCCTACACCTAACCCTAACGCCTAAACCTAACCCTATCCCTAACCCTTAACCTTACCCTAACCCTAACCATAACCCTTACCCTAACCCTAACCGTAACCCTAACCGTAACACTAACCCTAACCCTTACCCTTACTCTAAACCTAACCCTAACCCTAACCCTAACCCTTACCCTAAACCTAACCCTAACCCTAACTCTAACCCTAACCCTTACTTTTAACCTAACCCCAACCCTAACCTTAACCCTAACCCTAACCGTAACCCTAACTCTAACCCTAATCCTTACACTTACCCTAACCCTAATCTTAACTTTAAACTTAACCCTAACCCTAACCCTTACCCTTACCCTAACCCTAACCCTAATCCTAGCACTTACCCTTACCCTAACCCTAAACCTAACCTTTACCCTTACCCTAACCCTAACCCTAAATCTTACAATAACTCTAAAGCTAACCCTCACCCCTAACCCTAACCCTAACCCTAACCCTAATCTTAACCCTAACCTTAACCATAACCCTAACCCTAACCCCTACATTTACCCTAACGCGAAACCCAACCCTAATCCTAACCCTAACTCTTACCCTTACCTTAACCCTAACCCTAAACTTAACCCTAACCCTAACCCTAACCCTAACACTGACCCTAAACCTGACCCTAGCCCTAACGCCTAACCCTAACCCTAAACCTAACCCTTACCCTTACCATAACCCAAACACTAACAGTTACATTTACCCACACACTAAACCTAACCCTAACACTAACACCAATCCTAACCCTTATCCTTACCCTAACCATAACCCTAACCCTAACCCCTAACCCTAACCCTATCCCTAAAACTTACCCTTACCCTAACCTTAAACCTAAACCTAACACTAACCCTAACCCTTACCCTTACACTAACCCTAAACCTAAACCTAAACCTAACCTTAAACCTAACCCTAACCCGAACCCTTACCCTAACCCTAACCCTAACCCTAAACTTAACCCTAACCCTAAACCTAACCCTTACCCTTAATCTTACCCTAACCCTAACCCTAACCTTAACCCTAACCCTAACCCTAACCCTAACCCTTACCCTTACCCTAACTCTAACCCTAACCCTAACCTTAACCCTAACCCTTACCTAACCCTAACCCTAACTCTAACCCTAACCGTTACCCTTACCCTAACCCTAACCTTAACCTTAACCCTAATCCTAACCCTACTCCTAACGCTTACGCTTACCCTTACCCTAACCCTAACCCCAACCTTAACCCTAACCCTAACCCTAACCCTAATCCTTACCCTTAACCTAACCCTAACCTTAACCCTAACCCTAACACCTACCCTTAAACTAACGCTAACCCTAACCCTAAACCTAACCCTTACCCTTACCCTAACCCGAACCCTAATCCTTACCCTTAACCTAACCCTAACACTAACCCTAACCCCTAACCCTAACCCTAACCCTAAACTTTACCCTAACACTAAACCTAACCCTAATTCTAACACTAACCACTAACCTAAACCTAATCCTTATCCTAACACTACCCCTAACACTAACCCCTAAACCTAACCCTATCCCTAACCCTTAACCTTACCTTAACCCTAGCCATAACCCTTACCCTAACACTAACCGTAACCCTAACCCTAACTCTAACCCTTACCCTAACCCTAACCATAACCCTTACCCTAACCCAAACCCTAACCCTATCCCCTAACCCTAAAACTAACCCTTACTCTTACCCTAAACCTAACCCTAACCCTAACCTTAACCCTAACCCTAACACTAACCCTAAACCTAACCCTTACCCTTACCGTAATCCTAACCCTAACCCTAACCCTAACCTTAACCCTAACCCTAACCCTAATCCTTACCCTTACACGAACACTAACCCTAACCGTGACCTTAACCCTAACACTAACCCTAAACCTAACCCTTACCCTAACCCTAAACCTAACCCTAACCCTAACCCTAACCCTTACCCTAAACCTAACCCTAACCCTAACTCTATCACTAACCCTTACTTTTATCCTAATCCCAACCCTAACCTTAATCCTAACCCTAACCGTAACTCTAACTCTAACCCTAATCCTTACCCTTACCCTAACCCTAATTCTAACCCTAAACCTAACCCTAACCCTAAACTTTACCCTAACCCTAACCCTAATCATAACCCTTACCCTTACCCTAACCCTAACCCCAAACTTTAGCCTTACCCTAACCATAACCCTAAATCTTACAATAACCCTAACCCTAACATTCACCCCTAATCCTAACCCAAAACCTAACCCTTAACCTTACCCTAACCTTAACCCTAACCTTAACCCTAACCCTAACCCTAACCCTTACCTTTGCCCTAACGCGAAACACAACCCTAACCCTAAACCTAACCCTTACCCTTACCCTAACCCTAACCCTAAACTTAACCCTAACCCTAACCCCTATCCCTAAACCTAACCCTTACCCTTACCATAACCCAAACACTAACACTAACCCTTACCCTCACACTAAACCTAAGCCTAACACTAACCCTAATCCTAACCCTTACCCTTACCCTAACCATAACACTAACCCTAACCCCTACCCCTAACCCTAACCCTAAAACTTACACTTACCCTAACCCTAACCTTAAACCAAAACCTATCACTAACCCTAACCCTTACCCTTACACTAACCCTAAACCTAAACCTAAACCTAACCCTACACCGAACCCTTACCCTGACCCTAACCGTAACCTTAACCCTAACCCTAACCCTAACCCTTTCTTAAACCTAACCCGAAACCTAACCCTTACCCTTACCCTTACCCTAACCCTAACCCTAACCTTAACCGTAACCCTAACCCTAACCCTTACCCTTACCCTTACCCTAACCCCAACCCTAATCTTAACCCTAACCCTAAACCTAACACTAACCCTTACCCTTACCCTAACTGTAACCCTAACCCTAACCCTAAATCTTACCCTAACCCGAACCCTAACCATAACCTTTACCCTTACCGTAACCCTAAATCTAAATCTTACAATAACCCTAACCCTAACCCTCACCCCTAAGCCTAACACTAACCCTAATCTTAAACCCAACCTTAACCCTAACCCTAACCCTAACCCCTACCTTTACCCTAACACGAAACCCAAAACTAAAAATAACCCTAACACTTACCCTTATCCTAACCCCAAACCTAACCTTAACCCGAACCCTAACCCTAATCCTAACCCTTACTCTAAACCTAAACCTAACCCTAACCCCTAACCCTAACCCTAACCCTAACCCTTAACCTTAACATAACCCAAACACTAACACTTACCCTTACACTCACACTAAACCTAACCCTAACACTAACCCTAATCCTAACACTTACCTTACCCTAACCATAAGCCTAACCCTAACCCCTAACCCTAACCCTAACCCTAACCCTAACACTTACTCTTACCCTAATCCTAAACCTAACCCTAACCCCAACCTTAACCCTTACCCTTACCCTATCCCTAACCCTAACCTTAACCCTAACCCTAACCCTTAACCTAACCCTAACCCTAACCCTAACCCTTACCCTTACTCTAACCCTAATTCTAACCTGAACCCTAACCCTAACCCTAACCTAACCCTTACCTTACCCTAACCCTAACCCTAACCCTAACCCTAACCCTAACCCCAACCGTTACCATTACCCTAACACTAAACCTAACTCTAACTCTAACCCTAACCATTACACTTACCCTAACACTAAACCTAACCCTAACCCTAACTCTAACCCTTACCCTTACCCTTAACCTAACCCTAACCCTAACCTTAAGCCTAACCCTTAACCTTACCCTAACAATAAACCTAACCCTAACCATAACCCTAAACCTAACCCTAACCTTAACCCTAACCCTAACCCTAACCCTAAACCTTACCCTTAGCCTAACCCTAACCTTAAACTTAACCCTAACACTAACTGTAACCCTAAACCCTAAAATTAACCCTAAACCTAAGCCTAACCCTAAACTTAACCATAATCCTAACACTAACCCTAACCCTGAACCTAACCCTTACCCTTAACCTAACCCTAACCCTAACCATAACCCTAAACCCTACCCTTACGCTAAACCTAACCCTAACCCTAACCCTAACCCTTACTCTTACCCTAAACCTAACCCTAACCCTTAACCTAACCCTAACCCTAACCTCTAACCCTAACCCTAACCCTAAACTTTACCATAACCCTAACCCTAACCCTAACACTTAAACTAAGCCTAACCCTAATTCTAACACTAACCACTAACCCTAACCCTAATCCTTATCCTAACCCTACCCCTAACACTAACCCCTAAACCTAACCCTATCCCTAACCCTTAACCTTACCCTAACCCTAACCATAACCCTTACCCTAACCCTAACCGTAACCGTAACCCTAACCCTAACCCTTACCCTTACCCTAAACCTAACGCTAACCCTAACACTAACCCTAACCCTTACCCTAAACCTAACCCTAACCCTAACTCTAACCCTAACCCTTACTTTTACAATAACCCCAACCCTAACCTTAACCCTAACCCTAACCGTAACCCTAACTCTAACCCTAATCCTTACCCTTACCCTTAACCTTAACCTAACCCTAACCTTAACCCTAACCCTTAACCTTACCCTAACAATAAACCTAACCCTAACCCTAACCCTAACCCTAAACCTAACCCTAACCTTAACCCTAAACCTAACCCTAACCCTAAACCTTACCCTTAGCCTAACCCTAACCTTAAACTTAACCCTAACACTAACCGTAACCCTAAACCCTAAAATTAACCCTAAACCTAAGCCTAACCCTAAACTTAACCATAATCCTAACCCTAATCCTAACTCTAACACTAACCCTTACCCTTAACCTAACCCTAAGCCTAACCATAACCCGAACCCCTACCCTTACACTAACCCTAACCCTAACCCTAACCCTTACCCTTACCCTAACCCTAACCCTAACCCTTAACCTTACCCTAACCCTAACCTCTAACCCTAACACTAACCCTAAACTTTACCCTAACCCTAACCCTGACCCTAACACTTAACCTAACCCTAACCCTAATTCTAACAGTAACCACTAACCATAACCCTAATCCTTATCCTAACCCTACACCTAACACTAACCCCTAAACCTAACCCTATCCCTAACCCTTAACCTTACCCTAACCCTAACCATAACCCTTACCCTAACCCTAACCGTAACCCTAACCCTAACCCTAACCCTTACCCTTACTCTAAACCTAACCCTAACCCTAAGCCTAACCCTAACCCTAACCCTTACCCTAAACCTAACCCTAACCCTAACTCTAACCCTAACCCTTACTTTTATCCTAACCCAAACCCTAACCTTAACCCTAACCCTAACCATAACCCTAACTCTAACCCTAATCCTTACACTTACCCTAACCCTAATCTTAACCTTAAACTTAACCCTAACCCTAACCCTTACCCTTACCCTAACCCTAACCCTAATCCTAACACTTACCCTTACCCTAACCCTAACCCTAACCTTTACCATTACCCTAACCCTAACCCTAAATCTTACAATAACACTAAAGCTAACCCTCACCCCTAAACCTAACCCTAACCCTAACCTTAACCCTAAGCTTAACCCTAACCCTAACCCTAACCCCTACATTTACCCTAAAGCGAATCCCAACCCTAACCCTAACCCTAACTCTTACCCTCACCCTAACCCTAACCCTAACCTTAACCCTAACCCTAACCCTAATCCTAACCCTTACCCTAAACCTGACCCTAACCCTAACGCCTAACCCTAACCCTAACCCTAACCCTTACCCTTACCATAACCCAAACACTAACAGTTACATTTACCCACACACTAAACCTAACCCTAACACTAACACCAATCCTAACCCTTACACTTACCCTAACCATAACCCTAACCCTAACCCCTAACCCTAACCCTAACCCTAAAACTTACCCTTACCATAAACCTAACCCTAATCTTAAACCTAAACCTAACACTAACCCTAACCCTTACCCTTACACTAACCCTAAACCTAAACCTAAACCTTACCTTAAACCTAACCCTAACCCGAACCCTTAACCTAACCCTAACCCTAACCTTAACCCTAACCCTAAACCTAACCCTTACCCTTACCCTTACCCTAACCCTAACCCTAACCTTAACCCTAACCCTAAGCCTAACCCTAACCCTTACCCTTACCCTAACTCTAACCCTAACCCTAACCCTAACCTTAACCCTAACCCTAACCCTAATCCTTACCCTTACACGAACACTAACCCTAACCGTGACCTTAACCCTAACACTAACCCTAAACCTAACCCTTACCCTAACCCTAAACCTAACCCTAACCCTAACCCTAACCCTTACCCTAAACCTAACCCTAACCCTAACCCTAACCCTTACCCTTACCCTAACCCTAACCCTAATTTTAACCCTAACCTAACCCTAACCCTTAACCTAACCCTAACCCTAACCCTAACCTTTACCCTTACCCTAACCCTAATTATAACCTTAACCCTAACCCTAACCCTAGCATTACCCTTACCCTTACCCTAACCATAACCCTAACCTTAACCCTAACAGTAACCCTAAACCTATCCCCACCGTTACCCTTACCCTTACACTAAACCTAACCCTAACTCTAACCCTAACCCTTACCCTTACCCTCACACTAAACCTAACCCTAACCCTAACTCTAACCCTTACCCTTACCCTTAACCTAACCCTAACCCTAACCCTAACCCTAACCCTTAACCTTCACCTAACACTAAACCTAACCCTAACCCGAACCCTAAACCTAACCCTAAACTTAACCCTAACGCTAACACTAACCCTAAACCTTACCCTTAGCCTAACCCTAACCTTAAACTTAACCCTAACCATAACCCTGACCCCTACCCTTACAATAACCCTAACCCTAACCCTAACCCTTACCCTTACCCTAACCCTAACCCTAACCCTAAACCTTAACCTAACCCTAACCCTAACCCCTAACCTTAAACCTAACCCTAAACGTTACCCTAACCCTAACCCTAACCCTAACCCTTAACCTAACCCTAACCCTAATTCCAACACTAACCACTAACCCTAACCCTAATCCTTATCCTAACCCTACGCCTAACACTAACCCCTAAACCTAACCCTATCCCTAACCCTTAACCTTACCCTAACCCTAAACATAACCCTTACCCTAACCCTAACCATAACCCTAACCCTAACCCTAATCCTTACCCTTACCCTATACCTAACCCTAACCCTAACCCCAACCCTAACCCTTACCCTAAACCTAACCCTAACCCTAACTCTAACCCTAATCCTTACTTTTACCCTAACCCCAAACCTAATCTTAACACTAACTCTAACCGTAACCCTAACTCTAACCCTACTCCTTACCCTTACCCTAACCCTAACCCTAACCCTAACCCTAACCTTAAACCTAACCCTAACCCTAACCTTTACCCTAACCCTAACCCTAATCCTAACCCTTACCCTTACCCTAACCCTAACCCTAAACTTAACCCTAACCGTAACCCTAACCCTAACCCTTACCCTAAACGTAACCCTAACCCAAACCCCTAACCCTAACCCTAACCCTAACCCTTACCCTTAACATAACCCAAACACTAACACGTACCCTAACCCTTACCCTAACTCTAACCCTAACCCTAACACTAACTGTAACCCTTACCTAACCTAACCCTAACTCTAACCCTAACCGTTACCCTTACCGTAACCCTAACCCTAACCTGAAACCTAATCCTAACCCTAATTCTAACCCTTACCCTTACCCTTACCCTAACCCTAACCTGAACCTTAACCATAACTCTAAACCTAACCCTAACCCTTAACCTAACACTAAACCTAACCCTAACCCTAACCCTTACACTTACACTAAGCCTAAACCTAACCCTAATCTTAACCCTTACCCTTACCCTAACCATAACCCTAACCATAATCCCTAACCCTAACCCTAACTCTAAACCTTATCCTCAACCTAACCCTAACCCTAACTGTAACCCTAACACCAAACCTTACACTAACCCTAACCCAACCCTAACCCTAACCCTTACCATTACCCTAACCCTAACCCTAACCCTAACCCTTAACCTAACCCTAACACTAACCCTAACCCTAACCCTAACCCTAAACTTTACCCTAACCCTAACCCTACCCCTAACCCTTAACCTAACCCTAAACCTAACCCTAACCCTAACACTAACCCTAACCCTAACCCTTACCCTTACCCTAACACTAAACCTAACCCTAAGCCTAACCCTAACCCTCGCCCCTAACCCTAACCCTAACCCTTACCCTTACCCTAACCCTAACCCTAAACTTTACCCTAACCCTAACCCTAAACCAAACCCTAAAGCTTACCCTTACCCTAACCCTAGCTCTAAACTTTACCCTAACCCTAACCTTAACCCTTATCCTAACTCTTACCCTTAACATAACCCAAGCACTAACACTTACCCTTAGCCTCACACTAAACCTAATGCTAACACTAACCCTAATCCTAACCCTTACCCTTACCCTAACCATAACCCTAACCCTAACCCTAAAACCTACCCTTACCCTAACCCTAAACCTAACCTTAAACCTAATCCTAACACTAACCCTAACCCTTACCCTTACACTAACCCTAAACCTAAACCTAAACTTAAACCTAACCCTAACCCGAACCCATATCCTAAACCTAACCCGAAACCTAAACCTAACCCTTACACTTACCATAACCCTAACCCTAATCTTAACCCTAACCCTAACCCTAACCTACCTTACCCTAACTCTAACCCTTACCCAAACCCTAACCCTAACCCTTACCCTAACCCTAACCCTAACTCTAATCCTAACCGTTACCCTTACCCTAACCCTAACCCTAATCTTAACCCTAATCCTAACCCTAATCCTAACCATTACCCTTACCCTTACCCTAACCCTAACCCCAAACTTAATCCTAACCCTAACCCTAACCCTAATACTAACCCTTACCCTTACCCTTACCCGAACCCTAACTCTAACCCTACCCCTTACATTTACTCTAACCCTAACACTACCCCTAAACCTGACCCCTAACACTAACCCTAACCCTAACCCTTACCCTTACCCTAACCCTAACCTTAACCCTAACCCTAACCCTAACCCTTACCCTTACCCTAACCCTAAACCTAACCCTAACCCCAACCTTAACCCTTACCCTTACCCTAACCCTAACCCTAACCTTAACCCTAACCCTAACCCTAAACCTTAACCTAACCCTAACCCTAACCCTAACCCTAACCCTTAGCCTTACTCTAACCCTAATTCTAACCA
>NW_028327706.1:32500-37500 GCF_031878675.1 Megascapheus bottae | reverse complement strand
CCTAAACCTAAACCTACCCCTACCCCTAACCCTAACCCTAAACCTACCCCTAAACCTTACCCTAACCCTAACCCTATTACTAACCGTACCCCTAACCCTAATCCTAACCCTAACCCTACCCGTAACCCTAAACCCAAAACTATCCCTACCCATACCCAATGCCTAACCCTAACCCTAATACTACCCCTAACCCTAACCCTAAACCTAAACCTAACCCCAACCCTACTCCTACCCCTAACCCTAAACCTAACCCTAACCCTAGCCCTAGCCATAACCCTAACCCTAACCTGAACCCTAACCCTATCTCTAACCCTAACCCTAACCCTAACTCTCCCCTACCCCTAACCCTAAACCTAACCCTAACCTATATCTATCCCTAAACCCTAACCCAAACCCTACCACTAACCCTAACCCTAAGCCTAATATCCTAACCCTAAGCCTACCCAACCCCTAACCGTAAACCTAAACCTAACCCTACCCCTAACCGTAACCCTAACCCTAACCCTAACCCTAACCCTACCCTAACCCTAACCGTAACCCTAACCCTACCCCGAACCCTAACCATAACCATAACCCTGAACCTAACCCTACCCCTAACGCTAACCCTAACCCTAACCCTAACTCTAACCCTATCCCTACCGCTAACCCTAACCCAAACCCTAACCCTAACCCTAACCCTACCCCTAACCCTAACCCTAACCCTACCCCTAAACTAACACTAACCCCAATCCTAACCCTACCCCTAATGCTAACCCTAACCCTAAACCTAACCTACCCTTCACCCTAACCCTAACCTTAAACCTCCCCCTAAACTAACACTAACCCTAACCCTAAAGATACCCCTAATGCTAACTCTAACCCTAAACCTAACCCTACCCCTAACCCTAACCCTAACCCTAAACTTACCCCTAAACCTTACCCTAACTCTAACCCTATTCCTAACCGTACCCCTAACCCTAATCCTAACCCTACCCCTACCCCTAACACTAAACCTAAAACTATCCCTACCCCTACCCAACGCCTAACCCTAACCGTAATAATACCCCTAACCCTAACCGTAACCCTAAACTTAACCCTAACCCTAGCCCTAGTCTTAACCCTAACCCTAAACCTAATCCTAGCCCACCCAAACCCTAAACCTAATACTAGCCCTAGCCCTAGCCCTAACCCTAATCCTAACCCTGCCCCTACTACTACCCCTCTCCTAAACCTAACCCTAACCCTACCCCTAACCCTAACCCTAAAACTAACCCTAGACCTAAGCCTAACCCTAAACATAACCCTACCCCTAACCCTAACCCTAACCCTAACCCTAACCCTACCCTAACCCTAAACAAAACCCTAACCCTACCCCTTACCCCAACCATAACCGTAACCCTAACCATACCCCTAATGCTAACCCTAAACCTAACCCTATCTCTAACCCTAATCCTAACCCTAACCTTCCACCAAACCCTAACCCTGAATTTAACCCTAACCCTAACCCTACCCCTAACACTACCCCTAAGCCTAAAACCCTAAACCTAAGCCTACCCAATCCCTAACCCTAACCCTAACAATAACCCTAGCCCTAGCCCTAACCCTAACCCTACCCCTACCACGAACCCTAACCCAAACCCTAACTCTACCCTAAATCTACCCCTAACCCTAACCCTAACCCTAACCCTAACCCTAACCCTATCCCTATCCCTACCGCTAGCCCTACCCCTACCCCTACCCCTAACCCTAACCCTAATCCTACCCCTACCCCTACCCCTAAACCTAACCCTCCCCCTACCCTTATTCCTAACCCTAATCATAACCCTAAACCTACCCCTACCCTACGCCAACCCTAGCCCCAACCCTAACGCTAAACCTACCCATAACCCTAACCCTACACCTACCCCTAACCCTAACCCTAACCCTACCCCTAACACTAACTCTAACACTAACCCTAACCCTAACCCTAAAACCCTAACCCTAACCCTAACCCTAACCCTAAACCTATCCCTATCCCTACCGCTAGCCCTACCCCTACCCCTACCCCTAACCCTAACCCTAATCCTACCCCTACCCCTACCCCTACCCCTAAACCTAACCCTCCCCCTACCCTTATTCCTAACCCTAATCATAACCCTAAACCTACCCCTACCCTACGCCAACCCTAGCCCCAACCCTAACGCTAAACCTACCCATAACCCTAACCCTACACCTACCCCTAACCCTAACCCTAACCCTACCCCTAACACTAACTCTAACACTAACCCTAACCCTAACCCTAAAACCCTAACCCTAACCCTAACCCTAACCCTAACCCTATCCCTAACCCTAGCCCTAGCCCTAACTCTACCCCTACACCTACCCCTAACCCTCACCCAAACCCTTACCCTCCCCCTAACGCTAACCCTACAACAACGCTAACCCTAACCCTACAACAAACCCTACACCTAACCCTAATCCTAACCCTACCCCTAACCCTACCCCTAAACCTAACCCTAACCCTGCCCCTAACCCTAACCCTAACCCTAACACAAACCCGATTCCTAATCCTAACACTAACCCTAACCCTAAACCTATGCCTAACCATAACAATAACCCTAACCCTAAGGCTAACCCTAATCCTAACCCTACTCCTAACCTTAACCATAACCCTAAACCTAACCCTACCCCTAACGCTAACCCTAACCCTAATCTTAACCCTAACCCTAACCCTACCCCTACCCCTACCCCTACCCCTAACCCTAACCCTACCCCTAACCGTAACTTTAACCCTAACCACACCCCTAACCCTAACCCTAACCCTACCCCTAACGCTAACCCTAACCCTAACCCTAACCCTAGCCCTAACCCTACCTCTCCCCTAACCCTAAACCTAAAACTACCCCTACGCCTAAACCTAACCCTAACCCTAACCCTAACCCTACCACTAACCCTAACCATAACATTAGCCCTAGCCCTACTCCTAACCCTAACCCTAACCCGCGCCCTAGCCCTAACCCTAACCCAATACCAAATCCTAGCCCTAGCACTATCCCTAACCCTACCCGTAACCCTACCCCTAACAATACCCCTAACACTAACCCTAACCCTAACCCTAACCCTAAAACGCTAGCCCTAATCCTAACCCTAACCCTAACCCTAACCTTAGCCCTAGCCCTAACTCTACCCCTAAACCTAACCCTAACCCTAACACTTACCTTACCACTACCCCTAACCCTAACACTAAACCTAACCCTATTCCTACCCCTCACCCTACCCTCAACCCTAACTCTAACCCTCACC
Source organism: Megascapheus bottae (assembly GCF_031878675.1). Classification (NCBI taxonomy): domain Eukaryota; kingdom Metazoa; phylum Chordata; class Mammalia; order Rodentia; family Geomyidae; genus Megascapheus; species Megascapheus bottae. The sequence goes on along the minus strand of NW_028327706.1, from coordinate 34,239 downwards.
CTACACCTAACCCTACCCCTAACCCTAAACCTAACCCTAACCCTAATCCTACCCCTAACCTAACCCTAACCCTAACCCTACCACTAACTGTAACCCTAAACCTAAACCTAACCATACCCCTAACCCTTACGCTAACCCTAAACCAAACCCTACCCCTACCCTAACGCTAACCGTAAAGCTAACCCTATCCCTAAACCTACACCTACCCCTACCACTAACCTAACCCTAATGCTACCCCTAACCCTACCCCTACCACTAACCTTAAACCTAACCCTAACCCTAAAACCCTAAATCTAACCCTACCCCTAGCCCTTCCCCTAAACCTAACCCTAACCCTAAACCTACCCCTACCCCTAAACCTAACCCTACCCCTAACCCTACACCTAACCCTAACCCTAACCCTAACCCTAACCCTACCCATACCCTTAACCCTAACCCTAACCCTAACCCTACCCCTAACCCTAACCCTAACCCTAACCCTAACCCTAACCACACCCCTAACCCTAACCCTAACACTAACCCTACCCCTAACGCTAGCCCTAACCCTAACCCTACCCCTCCCCTAACCCTAAACCTAAAACTACCCCTACGCCTAACCCTAACCCTAACCCTAACCCTACCACTAACCCTAACCCTAGCATTAGCCCTAGCCCTACTCCTAACCCTAACCCTAAACCGCGCCCTAGCCCTAACCCTAACCCTATACCAAATCCTAGCCCTAGCACTATCCCTAACCCTACCCGTAACCCTACCCCTAACAATACCCCTAACACTAACCCTAACCCTAACCCTAACCCTAAAACGCTTGCCCTAATGCTAACCCTAACCCTAACTTTAGCCCTAGCCCTAACTCTACCCCTAAACATAACCCTAACCCTAACACTTACCTTACCACTACCCCTAACCCTAACACTAAACCTAACCCTATTCCTACCCCTCACCCTACCCCCAACCCTAACTCTAACCCTCACCCTACACCTATCCCTACCCCTAACCTAACCCTAAACCTAACCCTAACCCTAACCCTACCCCTAACCGTAACCCTAACCCTAACCCTAACCATACCCCAAGTGCTAACCCTAACCCTAACCCAACCCTATCTCTAAACCTAACCCTAACCCTACCCCTACCCCTAACCCTAACCCTAACCCTAAAACCCTAAACCTAATCCTAAACCTAACCCTATCCTTAACCCTAGCCCTAGCCCTAACTCTACCGCTAACCCTACCCCTAACCCTAACCCTAACCCTTACCCTACCCCTACCCCTACCCCTACCCCTAACCCTACCCCTAACCCTACCCGTAACCGTAACACTACACTAACCCTAACCCTACCCCTAACCGTAACCCTAACCCTAAACTTAACCCTACCCCTAACGCTAACCTTACCCTAATCCTAACCCTAACCCTAACCCTACCCCTACCCCTAAACCTATCCTTAACCCTACCCCTACCCCTAACCCTACCCCTACCCCTGACCCTACCCCTAACCCTAACCCTAAATCTAAAATTACCCCTTACCCTACCCCTACGCCTATCCCTAAACCTAACCTTACACCTACCCCTACCCCTAACCCTAACCCTGAACCTAACCCTAACCATAACCCTACCCCTACCCCTAACCCTAACCGAAAACTTACACATAACCGTAAACGTAACCCGAACCCGAACCCTAACCCTACCCGTAACCCTAACCCTAACCCTAAGTCGAACCATACCGATAACCCTAACCCTAACCC
>NW_028327706.1:20000-22500 GCF_031878675.1 Megascapheus bottae | reverse complement strand
TACCCTAACCCTAACCCTAATCCTACCCCTAACCATAACACAAAACTTAACCCTAACCCTACCCCTAACACTAACCCTAACCCTACCTCTATCCCTAACCCTACCCCTATACCTAACCCTAACCCTACTGCTATCCCTAAACCTACCCCTAACCCTACCCCTATAGCTAACCTTAATCCTAACCCTAACCATAATCCTAACCCTAAAACCCCACTGCTAACCCTAACCCTACCCCTCCCCCTAACCCTACCCCTACGCCAACCCTAACCCTACCCCTAACCCTACCCCTAACCCTGACCCTACCCTAACGCTAACCCTAACCCTACCCCTAACCCAAACCCAAACCCTAACCCTAACCTTAACCCTAACCCTAAACCTAAACCTAACCCTAACCCTACCCCTAACCATAACCCAACCCTAACCCTAACCATACCCCTATCGCTAACCCAAACCCAACCCTAACCCTAACCCTAACCCTAACCCTACCCCTAACCTAAACCCTAACCCTAACCCTAGCCCTAATCCTAACCGTAAACCTAGCACTATCCCTAACCCTAAACCAACCCTAACCCTAGCACAAGCAATAGACCTAACCCTAACCCTAACCCTACCCCTACCCCTAACCCTAACCCAACCCCTAACCTAAACCTAACCCTAACCCTAACCCTATCCCTAACAATAACCCTAACCCTAACCCTAACCATACCTCTAACGCTAACCCTAACCCTAACCCTATCTCTAACCCTAACCCTAACCCTACCCCTAACCCTAACCCTTAACCTAACCCTAACCCTAACCCTAAAACCCTAACACTAACCCTACCCCTAACAGTAACACTAACCCTAAGCCTAAAACAATAACCCTAAGCCTACCCAAACCCTAAACCTAACACTAACCCTAACCCAATCCCTAACCTAACCCTAACCCTAACCCTAACCCTAACTCTACCCTAACCCTAACCGTAATCCTAACCCTACCCCTAACCCTAACCTTAACCGTAATCCTAACCCTACCCTTAACGCTAACCCTAACACTAACCCTAACCATAACCCTAACTCTATCCCTAACCTAACCCTAACCCTAACCCTAACTCTAACCAACCCTAACCCTAGCACAAGCAATAGCCCTAACCCTAACCCTAACCCTACCCCTACCCCTAACCCTAACCCAACCCCTAACTTAAACCTAACCCTAACCCTAACCCTATCCCTAACCATAACCCTAAACCTAACCCTAACCATACCTCTAACGCTAACCCTAACCCTAACCCTAACCCTAACCCTTAACCTAACCCTAACCCTAACCCTAAAACCCTAACACTAACCCTACCCCTAACACTAACACTAACCCTAAGCCTAAAACCCTAACCCTAAGAAAACCCAAACCCTAACCCTAACACTAACCCTAACCCTATCCCTAACCTAACCCTAACCCTAACCCTAACCCTAACTCACCCTAACCCTAACCATAATCCTAACCCTATCCCTAACCCTAACCATAACCGTAATCCTAAGCCTACCCCTAACGCTAACCCTAACACTAACCCTAACCCTAACCCTAACCCTATCCCTAACCTAACCCTAACCCTAACCCTAACCATAACCATAACCAACCCTAACCCTAGCACAAGCAATAGCCCTAACCCTAACCCTAACCCTACCCCTAACCTAAACCTAACCCTACCCCTAACCATATCCCTAACCATAACCCTAACCCTAAAACACTAACACCAACCCTACCCCTAACACTAACACTAACCCTAAGCCTAAAACCTTAACCCTAAGCCTACCCAAACCCTAACCCTAACACTAACCCTAACCCTATCCCTAACCTAACCCTAACCCTAACCCTAACCCTAACTCTACCCTAACCCTAACCGTAATCCTAACCCTACCCCTAACCCTAATCATAACCGTAATCCTACCCCTACCCCTAACCCTATCTCTAACCCTAACCCTAACCCTCCCCCTAAAACTAACCCTAAACCTAACGCTAACCTTAACCCTAATCCTAACCCTACCCCTAAACCTAACACTAACCCTAACCCTACCCCTAACCCTAACCCTACCCCTAACCCTACCCCAACCCCTACCCCTGCTCTAACCCTAACATAAAACCTACCCCTAACCCTAACCCTAACCCTAAACCTAACCCTACCCCTAACCCTACCCCAACCCCTACCCCTCCCCTACCCCTAACCCAAACCCTAATCCTAACCCTAACCCTAACCCTAACCCTTGCCCTACCCCTAACCTAAACGTAACCGTAACCCTAACCCTACCCCTAACCGTAACCCTAACCCTAACCCTAACCATACACCTAACTCTAACCCTAACCCTACCCCTACACCTAACCCAAACACAAACCCTAACCCTAACCCTACCCCTAACGCTAACTCTACCCCAACCCCTACCCCTACCCCTACCCCTACCCCTAACCCTAACCCTAATCCTAACCATAAACTTAGCACTAGCCCTAACCCTCACCCAACCCTAACCCT
>NW_028327706.1:12500-17500 GCF_031878675.1 Megascapheus bottae | reverse complement strand
CTAACCCTAAACCTAAACCTACCCCTAACCCAAACTCTACCCCTAACCCTAACCAAAACCCTAACCCTAAACCTAACCCCTACTCCTAAACCTACCCCTACCCCTACCCCTACCCCTAACCCTAACCCTACACCTACCCCTACCAATATCTCTAAAGCTAAAATTACCCCTAACCCTAACCCTACATTAGCCCTAACCCTAACCCTAACCCTAACACTAACCCTAACCCTACCCCGAACCGTAACCCTAATCCTAATCCTAACCCTAACCCTAACGCTAACCCTAACCCTAACTCTAACCCTAACCCTAGCCCTAGCCCTAAACCTAACTCAAACCCCAACCCTAACCCTAACCCTAATCCTAACGCTAACCCTAACACTACCCCTACTCCTACCCCTAACCCTAACCTAAACCTACCCCTAACCATAACCCTAACCCTAGCCCTAACGCTAACACTAACAGTAACCCTAGCCCTAGCCCTAAACATAACCCTAAACTTATCCCTATCCCTAACCTTAACCCTAACCCTAATGCTGCCCCTAACCCTAACCATAACCCTAACCCTAACTCTAACCATAACCCAACCCTAACCCTACCCCTAATGCTAACCCTAACCGTAAACCTAACCCAACCCCTAACCCTAATCCTAACCCAATCCTAACCCTAACCTTTCCCCTAATCGTACCCCTAACTCTACCCCTAATCCTAACACTAACCCTAACCCTACCCCTAACCCTACACCTACCCCTAACCCTAATCGTAACCGTAACCCTACCCCTACCCCTACACCTACCCCTACCCCTACCACTACTCCCACCCCTAACCCTACCCCTAATCCTAACCCAAACCCTACCCCTACCCCTAACCCTAACCCTAAACCTAACCCTACCCCTAACCCTACTCCTAACGCTACACCTAACCCTAACCCTAACCCTACCCCTACCCCTAACCCATCACTAACCCTAACTCTAAACCTAACCATAACCGTAACCGTAACCCTAACCCTACCACTAACCCTACACGTAAACCTAACCCTAACCCTACCCCTACCCCTAACCCTAACGCTACCCCTACACCTAACCCTACAAGTACCCCTAACCCTAACCCTAACCCAAACTCCAACCCTACCCTTAACCCTAACACTACACGTAACCCTAAGTCTAAACCTACCCCTACTCCTAACCATAACCCTAACCCTAGCCCTAACCCTAACCCTAACCTAAACCTAGCCGTAGCCCTAAACCTTACCCTAACCCTAACCCTACCCCTACCCCTAAACCTTACCCTAACCATAACCCTAACTCTAACGCTAACCCTAACCCTAACCCTAACCCTACCCCTAAACCTAAACCTAACCCTAACCCTAACCCTTCCTAACCCTAACCCTAACCCTAACCCTACAATTACCCCTAACCCTAACCCTTACCCTACCCCTAACCCTAACCCAACCCTCCTCCTAACCCGAAGTCTACCCCTAAACCTATCACCAACCCTACCCCTAAAACTAACCCTAACCCTAACCCTACCCCGAAACGTAACCCCAACCCTAACCGTAACCCTACCCCTGTTAACCCTAACACTAACCCTAATCCTAGCCCTAGCCCTACCCCTAACTCAAACCCCAACCCTAACCCTAACCCTAATCCTAACGTTAACCCTAAACCTACCCGTAACCCTACCCCTAACCCTAACCTATACCTACACCTAACCATAACCCTAACCCTAGCCCTAAGCCTAACACTAACCCTAACACTAGCCCTAGTCATAACTCTAACCCTACCCCTATCCCTAACCCTAACCCTAACCCTAACGCTAACCCTAACCGTAACCCTAACCCTAACCCTAACCCTAACCCTACTCCTAACCCTAACCTTAACCCTATCCCTAACTCTAACCCTAACCCTAACCCTACCCCAAACCCTAACCCTAACCCTAACCCTAACCTAACCCTAACCCTACAATTACCCCTCACCCTAACCCTAACGCTACACCTAACCCTAACCCTAACCCTCCTCCTAACCCGAAGTCTACCCCTAAAACTATCACCAACCCTACCCCTAAAAGTAACATTACCCCTAACCCTACCCCGAAACGTAACCCCACCCCTAACCCTAACCCTACCCCTAATGCTAACCCTAACACTAACCTTAATCCTAGCCCTAGCCCTAACCCTTAACTCAAACCCCAACCCTAACCCTAACCCTAATCCTAACGCTAACCCTAACCCTACCCCTACCCCTACCCCTACCCCTAACCCTAACCTACACCTACCCCTAACCATAACCCTAACCCTAGCCCTAACACTAACACTAACCCAAACACTAGCCCTAGTCCTAACCCTAACCCTACCCCTACCCCTAACCCTAAACCTAACCCTAACGCTAACCCTAACCATAACCCTAACCCTAACCCTAACCCTAACCCTAACCCTACTCCTAACCCTAAACTTAACCCCATCCCTAACTCTAACACTAATCCTAACCCTACCCCTAACCCTAACCCTAACCATAACCCACCCCTAACCCTACCCCTAACGCTAACCCTAACCCTAACCCAAAGCCTAACCCTAAACCAATCCTAACACTAACATTTCCCCTAATCGTACACCTAACTCTACCCCTAACCCTAACCCTAACCCTAACCCTACCCCTAACCCTACGCCAACCCCTAACCCTAACCCTAACCCTACCCCTACCCCTACCCCCACCCCTACCCCTAACACTAACCCTAACACTAACCGTAACCTTATCCCTACCCCTACACCTAACCCTAACCCTAACCCTAACCCTACCCCTAACCCTACTAACGCTACCCCTAACCCTAACCCTAACCCTACCCCTAACCCTAACCCACCCTCACCCTAACTGTAACCCTAACCAGAACCGTAACCGTAACCCTAATCCTACGCCTAACCCTACCCCTACCCTTACCCCTAATCCTAACCTAACCCAAACGTACCCCTAACCCTAACCCTACCACTAACCCTAACCCTAACACTAACCCTAGCCCTAGACCTAAACCTACCCCTACCCCTAACCCTAACCCTAACCCAAACCCTACCCCTAATCCTACCCCTAACCCTATCCCTAACCCTAACACTGACCCTAATTCTAACCCTAACCCTAAACCTACCCCTAACCCTACCCCTAACCCTACCCCTAAACCTAACCCTAACCCTAACCTTAAACCTAACCCCTACCCCTACACCTAACCCTGACCCTAACCCTAATCCTAACCCTAATCCTAACTCTACCCCTAACCCAAACTCTACCCCTAATCCTAACCCTACCACTAACCATAACCCTACCCCTACCCCTCCCCCTCCCCCTACCCCTACCCCTAAACCTAACCCTACCCCTACACCTAACCATAACCCTACCCCTAACCCTAACCCCAACCCTAACCCTAAACCTCAACCTAACTATACCCCTACCACTACCGCTAACCCTAACCCTATCCCTACCCCTACATCTACACCTAACCCTTTCCCTAACCCTAACCCGAACCCTAACCCTACCTCTAATCCTAACCCTACCTCTAACCCTACCCCTAACCCTAACCCTAATTGTAACCCTCCTTCTAACCCTAACCCTAGCCCTAAACCTAACCCTAGCCCTAGCCCTAATCCTACCCCGAACCCTAACCCTAACCATAACCCTACACCTAACCCTAAACCTACCCCTAACCCTAACCCTACACCTAATCCTAAACCTAACCCTAACCCTAAACCTAACCCTAAACTTAACCTTAATGCTAACCCTACCCCTAATCCTAAACCTAACCCTAACCCTAGCCCTACACCTACCCCTACACTTACCCTACCACTACCCCTAACACTAACCCTAACCCTACACCTAACCCTAAACCTACCCCTAACGCTAAACCTACCCCTAATCCTACACCTAACGCTAACCCTAACCCTAACCCTACCCCTACACCGAACCCTAATCCTAACCCAAACCCTACACCTAACCCTAAACCTACACCTAACCCTAACCCTACCCCTAATCCTAAACCTAACCCTAACCCTAAACCTAACCCTAGCCCTAGCCCTAACCATACCCCGAACCCTACCCCTACCCCTAAACCTAACACTAACCCTAACCCTAACCCTAACCCTAACCCTACACCTCACCCTAAACCTACCCCTAACGCTAACCCTACACGTAAACCTAAACATAACCCTAACCCTAACCCTAACCCTAACCCTACTCCTACCCCTAACCCTAACCCTAACACTAACCCTAACCCTAATCCTATGCCTACCCATACCCCTAACCCTAACCTTACCCCTAACCCTAACCCTAACCCTATCGCTAACCATACACCTAACCGTAACCCTAAACGGAACCCTAACCCTACCCCTAACGCTAACCCTAACCCTAACCCTATCCCTAACGCTAACCCTAACCCTAACCCTAAACCTAACCCTCCCCCTAACCTTAATCCTAACCCTAACCCTACCCCTAACCCTAACCCTAACCCTAAACCTAACCCTAATCCTAACCCTAACCCTAACCCTTAACCTAACCCTAACCTTAACCCTACCCCTAACTCTAACCCTAACCCTAACCCTACCTCTAACCCTAACCCTACGCCTAATGCTAACCCTAACCCTAACCCTACCCCTACCCCTAACCCTACACCTACCCCTACCCCTACCACTACTCCTACCCCTAACCCTAAACCTAATCCTAACCCAAACCCAACCCCTACCCCTAACCCTAACCCTAAACCTAACCCTACCCCTAACCCTAACCCTAATTGTAACCCTCCTGTTAACACCATTCCTAGCCCTAAAGCTAACCATAGCCCTAGCCCTAACCTTACCCCGAACCTTAACCCTAACCCTAACCCTACACCTAACCCTAAACCTACCCCTAACTCTAACCCTACCCCTAATCCTAAACCTAACCCTAACCCTAACCCTAACCCTGCCCCTACGCAGAACCCTAACCCTAATCCTAACCCTACACCTAACCGTAACCCTAACCCTAACC
>NW_028327706.1:0-2500 GCF_031878675.1 Megascapheus bottae | reverse complement strand
CCTACCCCTAATCCTAACCCTAACCCTACCCCTAACACAAACCCTAACCCTAACCCTAAACCTAACCCTAACCCTAACCCTACCCCTACCCCTAACACTAACCCTAACCCTAAACCTACCCCTACCCCTATCTCTAACCCTAACCCTAAACTTACCCCTAACCCTAACTCTAACCCTAAATCTAACCCTACACCTAACCCTAACCCTAACCCTACCCCTAACTCTACATCTAACCCTAACCCTATCCCTAACCCTAACGCTACCCCTAACCCAAAACCTAACCCTAACCCTACACCTACCCCTACCCCTACCCGTAACAATATCCCTAACGCAAACCCTACCCCTACCCTAATCCTAACCCTAACCCAACACCTAACCCTATCCCTAACCCTACCCCTAACCCTAACCCTAATCCTAACAATAACCCTACTCCTAAACCTAACTCTAACCCTAACCCTAACCCTAACCCTACACCTAACCCTACACCTAACCATAAACCTACCCCTAACCCTAACCCTAACGCTACACCTAACCCTAACCGTAATAGTAACCGTAAAGCTAACCCTAACCCTACCACTAACCCTAAACCTAACCCTAACCTTAAACCCTAATGCTAAACCTAACCCTACCCTAACCTTAACGCTAAACCTAGACCTAACCCTATCCTTACCCCTAACCTTAATCCTAACCCTACCCCTAACCCTAACCCTAACCCGTAAACCTAACCTGAACCCTAACCTTAACCCTAACCCTACCCCTAACCATAAGCCTAACCCTAACCCTAACCCTAACCCTAACCCTAAACCAACCCTAACCCTAATCCTAACCCTAACCCTACACCTAAACCTAACCCTAACCCTATCACTAACCCTACCCCTAACCGTAAACCTAACTCTAACCCTAATCCTACCTCTAACCCTAACCCTAACTCTAAACTTAACCCTACACCTACCCCTAAACCTAACCCTAACACTAACCCTACCCATACCATTACCCTAACCCTAACCCTAACCCTAATCCTATCCCTATCCCTTACCCTAACCCTAACCCTAACCCTAGCCCTAGACCTAAACCTAAACCTAACTCTAACTCTAGCCCTAGCCCTAACCCTAACCCTAGCCCTATACCTCACCCTAACCCTAACCCTAAACCTAACCCTACCCCTAACCCTAACCCTAACCCTAGCCCTAGCCCTAGCAGTAACCCTAACCCTAACTCTAACTCTAGCCCTAACCCTAACCCTAACCCTAAAAATAATCCTAGCCTACCTACCGCTAACCCTAACCCGAACCCTAACCCGAACGCTATACCTATCCCTAACCCTAGCCCTACCACTAACCCTACCCCTAACCCTAACCCTAAACCTACCACTACACATACCCCCAAACCTAACCCCAACCCCAACCCTAACCCTAACCCTAACCCTCACCCTACCCCTACCCCTAACCCCTACACATAACCCTAACCCTAACCCTACCCCTAATCCTAACCCTAACCGTAAAACCCTAACCCTAATCCTAACCCTAACCCCTAACCTTACTCCTAACTCTAACCCTAGCCCTAACCCTAACCCCGGCCGTAGCCCTAACCCCATCCCTAACCCTAGCCCTAGCCCTAACCATAACCGTAAACCTAAACCTGACGCTACCCCTAACCCTAACCACAACCCTAACCTTAACCCTACCGCTATCCCTAACCCTACCCCTACCCCTACCCATAATCCTAACCCTAACCCTAACCCTAAACCAAACCCTAACCCTAAACCTATCCCTAACCCTAACCTTAACCCTAACCCTAGCCCTAGACCTAACCCTAACCCTAACCCTACCCGTAACCATAACACTAACCATAACCCTAAACCTACCCCTACCCGTAACCCTAAACTTAACCTTAACCCTACCCCCAACCCTAACCCTAACCTTAACCCTAACCCTAACCCTACCCCTAACCCTAACCCTACCCCTAACCCAAAACCTAACACAAACCCTACCCCTACCTCTAACACTATCCCTACCCCTAACCCTACCCCTACCCCTAACCCTACCGCTAACCCTACCGCTAACCTAACCCTAACCCTAACCCTAAACCTAACCCTACCCATACCCCTAACACCAACCCTAACCCTAACCCTAAAATTAACCCTAAATCTAACCCTAAACCTAACCCTAAACCTAAACCTAACCCTACCCCTAACCCTAACTCTAACCCTAACCCTAACCCTAACCCTACCCCTAACGCTAAGTCTAACCCTACCCCTAACCCCAACTTTATCCCAACCCCTAACCGTAACCCTCAACCTGATCCTAACCCTACCCCTAACAGTAACCCTAACCCTAACCCTTACCCCTAACCCTAACCCTAACCCTACCCCTACCCATAACCCTAACCCTAACCCTAACCCTAACCCTAACCCTACCCCTAAACCTAACCCTACCCCTAACTCTAACTCTAACCCAAACCCTAACCCTAACTCTACCCCTAACTTTACCCCTACCCCTTA